>NW_028292572.1:1862651-1980151 GCF_029948245.1 Actinia tenebrosa | reverse complement strand
CGAAATTTTCATAAAAAGTATTCATGTATCCCTTATCTTACTTTACAGTAGTATTAATAATTTGAATCTCCCAATAAAATCAAAGGTTACCAGAAGCTATTTTAAGTATAGTATCCGGCGATCTCCTCCGCATGACGTTTTTCAGTTTTTTTTTTTCTTGCCTGAAACTTAATTGAAAATGGCTTCTGAACTTTATGTATTCATTTGCGGTTCGCCGCTATTCATTTTGGCGTTTGTTTAGTAGTTTGATCAAACGAAACCTAGCAAAAACTAGAGTTTAATTTTTGAGATTTAAATATCCAATTCTTCGTTCAACTGGATGTAGACATTGTTAGCTACCCAAATCTGATATCGTATTCGTACTTGCAGTTTTACTCAAGTACTTTACGACAACTTTTATCATAGCATTTTTGACACGAAACAAGACAAGATTTCCTTTTCTACCATCGTTTTTTAAAGAAAATATACTAACGATTTATCTAACGAGGAATATGTGTGACAAAGAAAGGATCTGAATTATTACTGACAACGCTATAATTTAGTTTTCACATCAGTTCAGAATGTTCTAGATGTATTCCAAGGTTTTATTTTATATCATCCAAGATTATTTATGGTGTTGCATTACAGATTTGACGATAATTTCGTAAACCCGAATCATTTTATTTCAACGTTTATTCTATAGCTATTAATGATTTTTGAGTACCTTTCCCATCGATCGATCTAACCCTTCCTTAAATAATTATTTAAAAAAAAAAAAAAAAAAAAACGAAAAAAAGATAGAAAAGAAAAACTGAGAAAAAACTTACTAATAAATCTCTAAGCCTTGGAGTTTACCATGACTGCCAATACTTTTTTTATGATTTCTCTTTCTTTATATAAAGCATTAATTAAAAACCCATCCTTTACAAATTAATCGATCCAAACTTACCGAATATATGATAACAATGAGTTTGTTTTGAGCTTTCTTTAGAATGCTAGGCTTCGCAATCAGTTGAAAAACGAGATGTAACGTGACCAATGTCTTGTAAGACAAGCAGAGCGAACAAACTGAACAGTTTTAAACAAGAAAGTTAAAGACTAAGAACTGATAGCCGATATATTGAGCTTCTGTTTAGGGCTAAAATTGAAGTCGGATCATGTTGAGGTCTGCTTGCTAATCCTTTATATGGAAGGTTACATCCAATTTGTCAAATGAAAAATTGCTTTTTGGCTTAGGTCTGGTAATGGATCAAGGCTTATAACATTAGCATATTTAACGGTCTACGATCTACGTAATAAAGGCATTTTCGGTGTTATAAATCAAGTAAAGTAATGGATTTGATCGAGATTTTGCCATCACTGGTCGTTACTATAGTAAAGTGCTTAGGCGGTTTTGATTTTTCTATTTGTTTTTCTATTGGTTTTAAACGCGGGCTTCTAGTTCAATTAAGTCATCGCAGGAGTCCACAAAGCCACGAATGTTGGCTTAGCTGTCAAAATGGAGTTCAATTAGCATCGCAAGCAAATCACTATTTCCAAATTCGACGAGACAAAATGTCTCCTTCTCTGAAATGATTATAATTGGTAGTAATGGCACAAATATAGGCGAGGCAGTATTGAGCGTTCTCTGTGCTTTAGTGATCATTGAAGCAGTCAAATCGTAGATTCAATAGCGTGTGCAATTGAGCAAGAAGCTCAATTGCATTAAAAATCCTCAACTGCATGTCTTGCAAGAGGTCTAAAAATAAGTGTCAGTCAGTCGTGATTCGAAGGGCGGAATAACAAACCTCTTCTTTTTCTTAAAATCCTTCAGGTTCGTTTTGTAGTTAGGATTATGCCAAAAGTTTTTTTCCTCCAAGTTTCCTTTTTAGAAGCAATTAAGATTTTGTCTTGTGTCGTACCGAAGGTATGTAATCGCTTGCTAACTTAAAAGCGACAAATGCTGTTATATTTGTACTGCTAATGTATTTATACAGCACCGTAATTTGTACACGTACTGGTATGATCTATAAAGAGAAAGGTTTTCTTGGCACTTCCGTAACTTTGATTGATCGAATTATATGAGACTTATATTAATTTGACTCGAGTTTATTTCATTAAAATTCGGAATATTTCAAAAATTAACGATAAACGGGATAATCAATACAACTACGACAACAACTATTGTATACTAATATAAATAGATGCGTATGATAACTAAAAATAACATAATTCTTGGAGTCTTAAAGAATTAGGCATTTTAAATCATTTTCTTAACTAAAGGAATCCCATAAAGTTGGTTGTCATAAAAGCAAAAAACTGATAGGCAATGTAAAGCTTTTAGAGGTTTTTTTTCTCTCTCTTTTTTTTCTTTTCTTTTTACAGCGAGTGTTATATAGAGGTATATAACGTCATCTAAATCCAAGACGTACTTGTTATCTCGGCACATTACGTTTGTTTGACTTATTTAAGATCATATAAATAACATAAGACCAGAATAGAATATGACGTCAACTGGTCAAATCCCAAGCAGTGCGACACAATCACCGCAATATTTGCCCTCTCGATCTGAACGATAAGGTTAGAGAAATACTATTAAGAGGAATTTTTTTTTTTTTCTTTTTTTTTTTTTCAATAATGAGCAATAATGGCAAAAAGTGCCAAAAACTAGACTTTCGTATGAGTTTTGATCCTAATTTTCGTTTTAGGTTAGCACTCAAAACCTTTTTTAAACAGTTAGAAACTGATGTACTATGATAAAATGCCTGTTTAAAGCGGTATTTTCAATCGTACAAATATATTTTGTTGCATTTGTGTTAGAATATTTTTTTGTCAGGCTTTTTTTTTAATAGAAAATATATGGGAAATAAGCAAATGAAGGCCTAAACCTCATTTTCGATTCAAATTTTTGCTTTGGGTTAATACTTTGATTCCACTTTCATCGGTCATCTCCACTTCCAAACATGTTAAACTTTCTAAATAACAAGATTTTAGCCTTGTACAACAGCCTTTCTTCAAGAAAATAGTTTTTGGCGCTCACTGCTTGAATACGAAAAGAATTCTCTCTTAAATCAAAAGAACTCGAAAAGCATCTCTTTTCACTCGGTTACTGCTCATACCCTATAACACGAAATAATTCCTAGGATCCCCGCTTCTCGAGCTCGGAACACATTTTTTTCCCCGAGAGAAATGTGCTTGAAGCAACACAAATCAAATCTTTAATAACTATCCAAGAAGCAAAAACACCTTTTAAGAAATTAAAATTTCTCAAGACAGTTTTCTATTGTGTTGGGTTAGGTTTTATGTAATCCTTTGGGCATTTATAAGATTTGGTTATGAATTATATACTATTGTATAGTCATTAGGTGCATTCACAATGTATGGCAGAGGGGGGCAGGTGAAATTTTTAAATGCAAAAAAAAAAAAAAAAAAAAAAAAATCAACACCCGCGTCAATGATTCTCAAAAAAAATTAGCAACCCCCCCCCCCCCCCCCAAAGCAATATTCAGCTCCTTTGATACCGCAAATTTTATATCCCCCAACTTTTCTGATAAAAAATTCAAATCCCCCTTTATCTCGAAAGTATTTTTTCCAATCCCCCCTCAATTTCACCTGCCCCTCCCCCCTCCTCTGCCATACATTAGCCCCCCTCTGCCATACATTATGAACGTAGCCTTATTTCCTTTCTAAACATGTTATATACACCTATTTCAAAAAACCTTGTCGGTCGGAGGTCTGTTATCTGAGACAGAGCAACACGCTGCCAAATGCATTATATTTGATGCCGAACGAAGTTCCCTTTAGATTGGAATATGAAGCAAGACCTTTAAGTTATTATATAAAGCACAAGCAAAGCAAAGCGGGCCATTTAGTCTCAAATCGCCCACTCCAATCTCCGACCGACAACTTTTTTTTAAAATATGGATATATATATATAAGAAATCTGTGAATCAATTTTCCGTAAAATAGTGCTCAATACATCGATAGAAGTAGAGCAGAATATTTGTTTGAGAAGAAAAAGTCAAGACAACATTTTTCCCGACAAGCCTGTTTCGTGAATTGCTTCACTCTTCAGGGGATCCCCTGAAGAGTGAAGCAATTCACGAAACAGGCTTGTCGGGAAAAATGTTGTCTTGACTTTTTCTTCTCAAACAGATATATATATATATATATATATATATATATATATACATGTACTGTTTAATAAACGAGCAGGAGTGTTTTATCGGGTATGAAACACGAGGCGTAGCCGAGTGGTTTTAGACCCGATAAAACACGATCTGCGAGTTTATTAAACGGCTTAAAAAACTCCTGATGTATGTTCTCATACTGTACCGAATTCTTTACGAAATGAACCAAGTTTGATAGAGAAAATCCAAGTTAAAGTTTATGCAAATGAAGACGAATCTATATCAGATATAAAACCTCCTTCATGGTCATGATTTCTATTGTGTTTCCATCATGTATTAATAATGAGTGTTTTAAACATATATATATATATATATATATATATATATATATGTATATATATATATATATATGTATATATATATATATATATGTATATATATATATATATGTATATATATATATATATATGTATATATCGTGTTTTTTTCTTACCAAATGTGTCCTGCTTTGGAAACTTATTTCTCAGCAACATCTACATAGTATACTTTAATATCGGGCAGAATTAACAGTTGAATATCAGACACGGTGTTTGAATTGTTTGACAATGGCAGTTCTTTCCAGGTTATAGCAACTAGTAATAATCAAGACCGGAAAGAGGCAAATATAATAAAACAGCCAGAGCTGTTCGTCCAATTACTGGACAAACCCTTTGCAAAGCATTAAAAACCGTATTCTATTTGAGCATCATCTGTAGGTCGACAACTGCATTGGGGTTTTTCTTTTATCAGCCAATGATAAAAATCTTATATTTGAACTACCCTCATAAAACCGCAAGCTAGAAGACCTAGCGAAGCAAAGCAAGCCGCAAATTGATCAAGCTATTCAAATGGACAATCTGTATCCCAAGTGGTGTGTTTTACCACAGGCCTGTCCAAATACTGGTCTATATATGAATACATTATTTAGAAGCCTATACTAAAGGTAATTTGATGGTTATCTACATAGTAGCATTTTTCGTTGAATCGGTAAGAAAAATATTTTATAAAAGATCTTATTGTATAGTATAGTAGACTGTCTTTTTCTTAATTCCATAGTTGCGCGATAGTTTCTTTTATTATTATTGAGGCAAAACTTTTTTTTTCACTGTTGTCGAACAGGGATGAAATTTTTACATCATAATTATCAAGACAGTTCGCTCGATTTTAAAATTTTTTAATGTACTTTAATAACAGCTAGCTTTATTATCGTTATAGAATACTTCCAAGGAAATTGTGCCGAAATCTCATAACGGTTCCAGGCAAATGCATCTCTAATAATCTAATAATCTTCTTCTAATGATCATAAGAACGTAAAGCTAAGAGCTTTACCAACACAGCGACATCAAAGACCACAAAAAAGAAAAAAATTTGATTCTGGAGATAAAGGAACTAAAAAAGCATACCTTTGAAAACAGGATATGTTTGCATTATGAATAAAAAACTTAGGCACGCAAATCATTAATTTTTTTCAAGAGGCTTTTGATAGTGGACTTTTAGTTGAATCCAAAAGATCTTGAGTTTTTTTAGTATTCTTGAACAGTGAGAACAGTCGTTAACGTTAATGGAAACGTGGACAACTTGCCGCCACTTTAAAGCATTTAACGAGGGACTTGAATATTGTGAGGGTGTAGGCAAACAGAAACGAGATAAAAATTAGAGATGCTTTTGGTGACGAATCGAAGACATATTAGACGGATTGAAGAAGAAGAACAATAACAAAGAAGGAGGAGTAAAAAGAAGAACAACAACAACAAGGAATAAGAAGAAGAAGAAAAAGGAAAACAAAAAGGAAAAGAAGAAAAAAACAACAACAAGGAAAAGAAGAAGACGAACAACATCAATAAATAAAAACAACAACAACAATAACAAAAACATCCTCAATAACATCAACGACAATAACAACCACAACAACAACAACAACAACAACAACATGGAAAAGAAGAAGACGAACAACATCAATAAATTATAACAACAGCAACAATAACAAAAGCATCATCAACAACATCAACGACAATAACAACCACAACAACAACAACAACAACAACAACAACATGGAAAAGAAGAAGACGAACAACATCAATAAATTATAACAACAGCAACAATAACAAAAGCATCATCAACAACATCAACGACAATAACAACCACAACAACAACAACAACAACAACATGGAAAAGAAGAGAAGAAGGAGAAACAAACAAAAAACAACCACATATATATAAACAAATCTACAAAAAGTTTTTAAAAGAATTTAAAAAATTGAGTGAGTAATAACTCTCACTCTCAATTTTTTATAGGTTATCATGAACAATAACTTTGACCAGTACATTAGATGTATTAGATTGCACTTTTTATATTTTATCGGCAGACATAAGTCAGAATGTCGGAATGCTTTGTATGGTGAATTACCTTTTCAAATATGCAAATATCATGAAGATAAATAAGAACAAGAAAAAGGGCTCCTGCTATTCGTGGTTTTTGTTAAGAACATGTAGGAAGACAGGTGTTTCGCTGTCTCATACAGAACACATCCTCAAAACCTCTTTTCTTTTCGTTTATTCGAATTTGTCGTCGTCACGAACTTTTTAACTTTCTCTCGAAGCGGTATATCTAAATATATATTTTCAATCATACCATATTTAACTAATAAAACTACAGTTTCATTACAGTAGCTGAAAATTCGTACTGATAATATCAATGACTTGGACCTTAATCATGTGGCAATATTAGGGGTGTTCTTAATGTGAAGTATTACTGGAGACGAAAGACGCCTTTTCTTACCTACATTGGTTATAAAGCAAATGCAAGTAGGCCTGCTAATAACATAATGCTTACCTTCGTAAATCTTCTTTTATTTAAGTATTTCTACAACAATAGCGGTAGCATCGACTCTAGCTCTAGCTTTGGAGCTTCGTTTTTTTTGTCCATCTGATGTGCTGAATCCAGGTTTCTAGCAAAAAACCAGAATTGTCTTAACGGCAGATGAAATCCAAAACTCGAGTAAAAACTATACGAGAAAGCCCAAAGCCTTATTTACAGACTGTAAGACTATAAAGTTTTGCGTAGCAAATTAACGATGAACAAAATATAGAAAATATACTGGAGAGAAAACAGTTAGAAGCGGGTTGCTCAAAGGAAGCTCTTTTAGTGGTTCATAAGTACCCTTTTTGTTATCTAAAGATAAATAAGGGTGTCCATTAATTAAGGACCGGAATATGAGCCTGCTCTTGAAAAGGAGGATTTCAATTTAAATCAAACGGAAACAATTGAAAGAAAGAATTTGTTAGGAAAATTTAGTTTTACAGCGCCTTCATGTGGATTAGCTGTCATTTTCCTAAAATTGTTTATGGTTCGTTGGATAATGAGATCTTGCTTAGCTCCTTGCTGGTCCACTTTTATCTTTCAATGTATATGAATCACATATGTTAGCTTTTTGGATATACAAAGCAAATTATCGTGATACATTTATCTTTCTTTCTTTTTCTTTCTTTCATTCATCCATCCATCCATCCATCCATCCACCCACCCACCCACCCACCCACCCACCCACCCATCCATCCATCCATCCATCCATCCATCCATCCATCCATCCATCCATCCATCCATCCATCCATCCATCCATCCATCTATCCATCCATCCATCCATCCATCTATCCATCCATCCATCCATCCATCCATCCATCCACCCATCCATGCCATCCACCCATCCATCCATCCTTTATTCCATCTATCCATCCATATTTCATTCTATCCATCCATCCATCCATCCATCCATCCATCCTTCCTTCCTTCCATCCATCTCAAAAGGTCATTACTTCTTTCTTTCTTTGGGTTCGACATATTGAAATATCCACAGGTAGCCCGATCAATCGAAATTCATGTTTGTTGTAGTGACTATGCGCGCGAACAAAACGCTCGTGCACCTTAACATATAACTGCATCAATAACCTTGCATACACTACCATTACCCGCATCAAATACTTTAAAAATGGTAACGGAAGGACAGAGGTGACTCTTCAATCAATTTGTTTATTAATGTTAAAGATGTAAAGCTCTGCATCCTCAGTATGAGTTTTACATTCTTTTGGTGTTTAAACTGAATTATAAAAGTAATGTTATAAATTTCTGATTGGTTGAGAACGCGTGCTTTATGAGAGCACGCAGCACGATGCGCACGGACTTTTAATTGCATTATTCCTATCTAAAATAAATTTTAATTTGCATTTTGTAAAAGAAATACAAAAGACGTGCTTGCTGTGCCAAAAACCTCTAGAAGTGTTGACGGGACATTGTAGAAGTGTCGCGTGCTTCTCTTAACACTTGTCTCGTGTTCTGCCAGCCCCTGCGTGACTTACAACTGCACACAGCACGCGCGCACCGCGTTTTTCTATTTCTTCGCTAGAAATTGGAGATCCTGGTACGATGGGAATGCGTGTGCACATGTTTTCAGGCATCCATTTGAGTTGATCTAAATGTTATAACATAATTACAGTGGGTAATCAATCAAGTTAATATGCTAGCTAGTGGAAAAATAGTGTCAAATTTAGACTTAGCTTAATGGAAAATAGTTAAGGATGTATGATTTATTGTTCTTGTGCTGTATGTAAATGTTTTATTTAGTGGTTCATATGATTGTTTTTTAAGACTGTTCCAAGATTATTCAGCGATTTTGTTTGAAAACCCCTTCCTGTAGATCTCAATAATAACAATAACGAGTTCAAAGGCTCCGCGATGTTTCTGATTATCAACAAGAAGTAAGAGAAACGAAAGGAAAATTTTTTTCAATTCATAGAATTACCAAAGGAAAGGAGAAATTTGACTTCCTAATTCACAAACCGACATACAAATAAAAGCAACTATTTCACTTACTTGACACTAAAGTTTTGAAGAATAAAATATTAATGTAAAAGACTGAAGATTCGTAGCTTTTTTAATCAATATTACCTTGAGAACGGCATAAGTTAGCTTCTCATGAACGATGTGTTTTAATAGAGGTGTAGTTTCGATCAACTGATGTCGAATGGTTTACGTAAAGTCATTCATAATAGACCAACGTAGAGTAAACTAAAAGAGATGGTGGATTGAGACCACCTGAGGCAGTTTGGGGAGAATAACAGAAAATTAGAAAATTAGAAAAAATCTCTATGACTATTATATTACTCCCTGACAGCATCAACATAACAAAAACTAGGGACGAGTGAGGGCACGTTGACAGCAAATGAGAGAAAGAGAGAGAGGGAGAGAGAGGGAGAGAGAGAGGGAGAGAATGAATCACTTTTATTTAAACACGCTAGTTCCATAAGTTAAAAAACTTCTTTAAATGAAAGCCGTATATGATATTAAAGTTACTTACATTGGAATGATTAAAATAACATAAATGCAATCAAATAGTTAAAATTAATTGACAATTTGCGTGGCTGATAATAACTCATTTAAATTTGATGTTGACGACTTTAAGTTATGAGGTAGTGAGTTCCATTTCATCGCACCTCTATATGAAAATGACCCTCTATAGTACTCGGTCTTTGGGACAAGAGGAGTCTCGATATTTAGTTCTTGGTCTCTAAGTCGAGATTAATAAGGGTTATTTTCCGAACATTTTGAGAAAAGATCGCTAATGTATTTAGGTACAGCAGGGTTAACTGAATCATGCATTAATAAACACAAGTGTTTATCTCTTCGAGATGCCAAATCATCCCAATTTAGGGAATTCAATACATTCTTGGATCTAACATCATAACCTTGAAAAGTTATTATTCGGCCAGCACGGTTCTGCAATTTTTGAAATTTAGTGGCGAGACCTTTGTTTAAATTGCCCCACACCACGTCACAGTAGTCAAAAACAGGCTGTATATTAAAGAGCGTTATATATTAGTTTAAGAACCTCTAAGGGTACAAAGTCACGAGCCTGTTTTACACTATTCATGGAACGCTTTACTTTGGAACACAGATTTTCAATATGCTCATCTCATTTAAGGTTTTGATTAAGGTAAACGCCAAGATATTTTGTTGATACAACCTTTTTTATTTGCTTATCTCCAATGTGAATTGGGATAGTCATCCCTAAATTGGAGAGCCTGAAATCTGAGCCCAAAAACATATACTCAGTTTTAGTTGTTATTAAACTAAGTTTGTTCGCCAACAGCCACTGGTTTACATTATTTAAATCCTCATGCAGCTTAATCTGTATTTCAATTGTTGACAAAGAGACAGTACTCAGAAGAGTGTCATCAGCGTACATATGCGGTTCAGTGAATAGAAGACACCCCGGAGGATCATTTATGTATAAGAGAAACAATAAAGGCCCCAAAATTGAGCCTTGAAGTGCTCCACAGCTTACTGTCATAGGTTGAGATAAACAACCCTCAACAATACATTGTTGCTGCCTATTTGACAAATAAGATTCAAACCAATCAAGGGATGTCTCTTTCACGCCGTAAAGTTCTAATTTCGATGTTTTGTGTAACCGGCGGCAAGGCGCTCAGCTATGAATCAGATTGCAAGTGGTTTTGACAAAAGAATTTATTGAAAAATTCACACAACTTTACAATACATGAAAAAAAAACGGGAACGAGATTACAGGATATCTCTTTACATCGTAGAGAATTCCTTGTCTTGATATGTGCAACGTCTTCAAGAACTTTTACTACACTGATTTAAGCTTAGTTTGGGCCTATTTTTATGGAAAAACCTGCATTCTTAAGACCTTACACATCCTATGCAATGTTGCACGCCCTAGGCGCAAACAGGATGTCCCAAACACGAACTTACGTAAACAAGCGCCAAACCTAGGCATGACTCACTGTAATGTAATTACGTACGGAAATTATTTCTTGCTTACGCATTTTCCACGCAAACAGTTAACTAAAGAATTACATTCCTATGTGTACACGAGGCATTCCTAATTAAAAATATAGATTTATGACTAAATAATTACTGTCCAAAATAGTGTCTTTTGACTCTGTCACACTTGCCCCTCCTTTTTGTTTGCTTCGTCCTCGAGCAAATTCAGGAACAATGATACGCAGGTGGACTCGTCAGTGCTGAAGTGCGGATCTTGGAAGATTATAGAGGTTGCTGTGTTGGCCTGCCGTTGTCCTTGTGGAACGTCGGAGTACAGGTGCAGCCAGTTCTTCCTCAGACGCATCGTCACTATCATCATCATCATCAGGTTCAGCTGGTTCTGTCATTGGTTGAAAGGCGATTGTCATTCCTCCAATGTCATCTTCTTCATCTGATGATTCTGGCGATGCAGTACATGTTTGTCTAGACCTGTCAGCTTGCCTGTGTCGTCCTCGTATCTCCAGCATTGGTCTTGGACACACTTGCATTTCTCCTTGACTAACAACTTTATCTCCTCCATGTCCATCAGCTCTTTCAACGACATATGTATTGTTGTCTCTTCGTTCGACGATTTTGTACACTTGGTTGTCCCATTTATCTTGAATCTTGTTTCTTCCTCTGACTTTACGGTTGCGAAGGAGTACTCGCTCTCCAACTTGTAGTGGTTCGGCCAGTGCTCTGCTCTTCTGGTCATGGATCTTCTTTCTGATGGTAGCAGCTTCCTTCAAGTTTTGTGTCACAGTGGTATAAGCTTCTCGTAGACGAGTCTGGTGCTTGGTAATCCATTGCTGGTTGTCTACTGTCACTTGTCTGTCATCATCAGGAAGTAGAATGTCCAAAGATAGCTTTGCATCTCTACCAAACATCAGGTAGAAGGGTGAGTATCTAGTCGTTGCATGAGGCGTAGCATTATAGGCGTAACATAACTCTTTCAGGTGTTCAGGCCACCTTCTTTTCTTTTCTGCTGGTAGAGTTCTTAGAAGCTCATGTAGTGTACGGTTGAATCTTTCGCACTGCCCATTTCCTTGAGGATGATAGGGGGTTGTCCTTGACTTCTTAATTCCATACACTGCACACAACTCCTTGACTAGTTCTGCCTCAAATGACTTGCCTTGGTCAGAGTGTATTCTTTGGGGGATTCCATACACAAGGAACCATTCTTTAATCAGGGTCTTGACTACGGTTGTAGCTTTCTGATCACGGGTAGGTACAGCAATTGTAAACTTTGTGAACACATCTGTTAACACGAGGACATTTTCTCTTCCATCTGTTGCAGGCTCAAGCAAGGTAAAATCCATCGCTAGCACTTCCAATGGCCTAGTAGCTAGTAGGCTGCCCATCGGCGTCTTGACTGGAAGGTAGGATCCTTTGGCAATGACACATCTTTCACAATTTGAGATCCATTGCTTCACATCTCCTTGCATACCGGGCCACCAACATCTTTTTCTCAAGAGCTGTTCTGTCCTGTCTTGTCCTTGATGTCCACATTGATCGTGCGCACCCTTCAGTACTTGTGATTTCATTGATGTGGGGAGTAGCAGTAACCGAAGCTCACTTCCCTGTCCGACTCCTGTACGGCGGTAGAGAACTCCATGGCTTTCCTCAATCCTGTTCCAGTGACTAAGCAACTTCCTTGTATCCCTTGTCTCTTGTTGGCTTTGCCTTTTACTTGGCCGACGTCCAAGGTTTCGGTAGTGGAGGAGACGACTGATACATGGGTCCTCCTGCTGTAGTCGTTGGATCTCTGTGAGAGGTGTGGTTGGGAATGAGGTTGCTTGCTCCTCCAGCGCACTTGTCTCTGTGTTGCTTATGAATGCTGCTGATACCATCAAATGTTGACGTACCTCTTCTGGTAGGTCTGTAGTATTGGTAGAGTAGGCTAGGGTACTTCTTACTTCAACTGTGGTTGGTTCTTCATCTCGGTTGATGCGACTTAGAGCATCTGCATTCTGATTGTGACGTCCAGGGCGATACTTGATGGTGAAGTTGAAGTTTGCTAACTCTGCAGCCCACCTCTGCTCCACAGCTTTCAGCTTACTCTTTGACTGTAGGTATGTCAGCGGGTTGTTGTCTGTGTAGACGACAAACTTCGATCCCAGCAGGTACTCCCTGAACTTCTCACATACAGCCCACTTCAAGGCTAGTAGTTCCAGCTTCCTCGATGAGTAGTTCTCCATGTTTCGCTCTCCACCTCTCAGGCCTCGGCTGGCATAAGCGATCACTTTGACTCTTCCGTCCTGTTCTTGGGACAGCACGGCTCCCAATCCTTCGTTGGACGCATCCGTCTCTAGGATGAAGGGCTTGGTGTAGTCCGGGTAGGCCAGCACTGGTGCTGAGGTTAGTAGATTCTTTAACTTGTTGAAGCTCTTTTGGCACTCTTCTGTCCACAGTACGCCAATCTGCTTCCGGGTGGTCTTGTTACTTCCTCCGCTCCCGAGCTCAGCAACTAACTTGTGCAGCGGACCTGCCACTTGAGCGAACTTGGGGACAAATCTTCTGTAGTAAGACGCGAAACCAAGGAATGATCGCACATCGCGCACTGTCTGGGGAACTGGCCACTCGTTAACTGCCTTTGTCTTTTCAGGGTCTGTCTCGACACCGTCAGCAGAGACCACGTGCCCCAGGTAGGACACCCGATCTCTGAAGAGTTGACACTTGGTTGGTTCAACCTTTAATCCATGATGCTTCAGCTTACTGAATACCGTTTCCAACCGCTCAAGATGTTCTTCAATGGTGGATGAGAAGACTATGATGTCGTCCAGGTAGACCATCAGGGTGCGAAGTATGTCCTCTCGGAAGACTCCTTGCATCAACCTTTGGAAGGTCGCTGGGGCATTCTGTAGTCCAAACGGCATCCGAGTGTACTGAAACAAACCCATGGGCGTTGTGAACGCAGTCTTGTGCTGATCATCAGGATGGACTTCAACTTGATTGTAGGCTGATGCCAGATCTATGGTGGAAAAGTACTTTGCGCCACGCAGTGCCTCCAGTGATTCCTCTATCCTTGGTAGGGGGTACTGATCACGCTTGGTTTTCTGGTTCAGCTTCCGGTAGTCGACGCACATCCTCAAGGCTCCAGACTTCTTTCGTACAAGCACTATTGGGGAGGCATAGTTACTCTCACTTGAACATATCACTCCTTTTTCTAGCAAGTCTTGTAGATGCTGTTGCACCTCCTGGTATTGGTTTGGAGGAATCCTTCTGTAACGCTCTGTGACAGGCACATCATCGTCTGTGTAGATGCGATGATATGTTGTCTTTGTACAGCCAAGGTCCTCCTTACATGAAGCGAACACCTCTTCATTTCTTTCGAACATCTGGAGAGCTTTCTCCCTCTGAAGTTCCGTCCCGGGGAAATGTTCCAGGGTAATCCCGTGAGGGGGTGTCTGTATCCTTTGCCAACGTACTTTGCCCACAGCTTCCCGTTGGGGTGGCATCTGAGGGTCAGCACTAAGGTTACAGCACACTGTCACCATGTTATTCTCGTGTAGGAACTCCAACTGCTCTCCTCTCTTGACCATCTCTCCCTCTCGCACAATTCCAATCCGCGTCCTCGGCTTTAGCCATATGTCCTTTGCCGTCTGGTTGGCAACTCTGACATAGTAACACGTCTTGGTAGTATCCACGAGAGTACTGGCCACGGTGAGGTTTCCTTCTACTGGTACACCAAGGGGTTCGATCACAGCATCAGTGCCCCATGATGGGCCTGTGACCAAGATATCAGATTCTGTGAAAGCAGGGACCCAGACTTTGTCTGAGCCGGCTACTTTCACGAACCCAGTTTTACGTTTACTCTTCTTCTCTTCATCTTGCAGGATCTGTTGGTATTGGGGCACCTGCCCAAGAACGTTGGTTCCCAGTAGGCCAGGTACCCTCCTCTGCATGACTGTAGTGGCTGCTGTGTTCTTCGTGATGAAGATGCCGCACCCAGGGACCACCACTCCTCCGATCTCTACTGCAGCGACGATATATCCAATGTAAGGGATGTCCAAACCGTTAGCTCCTCGCAGCTGCAGTAATCTTGTTTCAGGGTGTAGGTCTCCTAGGGTTGGCTGTAGCTTTTCCCTGTAGAACGACTCGGTGATGAGGGTAACCATGGAGCCCGTATCCACTAAGCTTTTCACAGGTACTCCGCCAATCCTCGCCACCACTGTGGGACTTGTCCCGACAAACTTTTCGTTCTGAAAAAGAGAGTTAGAGCCACTACAGTTCCTCTCCACGGCGTGGCTCACTGCCGTGGAGAGCTGGAGTTTGACTCCTTCTGTGGTGCTGCTGGTGCCTTGTCTTTCAGGGGCTTTGGGCAGTTCGGCCGAAGATGTCCAAGCTCGTGGCAGTTGTAACATCTCCTCGGACCACGTGGGGGACCTCGTGGTGGTGATGGGCTCGCGAACTTCATGGTAAGTTGGGTTAGCAGCTTCTGCTGCTCATCCAGCAATTTTTGTTGCTGCATGAGCTTCTCC
Source organism: Actinia tenebrosa (assembly GCF_029948245.1). Lineage (NCBI taxonomy): Eukaryota > Metazoa > Cnidaria > Anthozoa > Actiniaria > Actiniidae > Actinia > Actinia tenebrosa. Next base: position 1,964,723 of record NW_028292572.1, on the reverse strand, counting down.
ACCAGGGCCATCTGTCCTGCTGTAAGCTCTTGGATGGCATTTACTTGGTTGCTCTCCACCAACACCTCCTTGGCCGCTGCACGGCGATGTGCTCCTCTATCTGTGTCTTCCGAGCTATGATAGGCCTCTTGCCTCACCTCGTTGAAGGTCTTCTCGGGATGTTCTCTGATATAGCGCTTGAGATCCCTGCGCAACAGGTTGTCACGCAAGTTCTCAACGAATGTGTCTCTGAGGTTCTGGTCCTTGTTTTCCAGGGCTCCTACGTGTACTCTGGTTATGTGCTCCGCCATTGACATCAGGGCATGGGCAAAGTCCTGGATGGGCTCCCTGTCACCTTGTTTTCTGGCGAAAAACCTCTGGAGAAGCTGGGTCTTGGTGAGCTTCTCCCCGAAGACGTCTCTTAGAATCCTGAAGAAGCCATCCGGGTCTGTCCAGTCATCCACAGGCCTTAGTCGAACTTCATCTCGAGCCGCACCTTCTAAGCTATGGTACAGGAAATCCACCGCCTCTTGACCAGTTAACTTCTGGGCAGCCACAGACCTCTGTGCATCCGCTATCCAGTCTTCAAGCACTTTGTCGTCTCTGCCACCAGCATACTTCCTCAGCTTCTTCTCCCTTGGCACTGTCACTTTTACCACTGGTGCAGGAACAGGTTGGGCAGGGGGTCCTCCTTCAGCCTGCATGCCATCCAGCTGTGCCTTGAGTGCAGCCAATTGCTCTGTGAGTGCAGCCACAGCTTCTTCTGCCATGATTTCAGTCTCGTTCCCGTTGGTAAATAATCAGTAACTACTAATGTCAACTTTCTTGCAATCCCACTTCTGACACCAAAAATGTAACCGGCGGCAAGGCGCTCAGCTATGAATCAGATTGCAAGTGGTTTTGACAAAAGAATTTATTGAAAAATTCACACAACTTTACAATACATGAAAAAAAACGGGAACGAGATTACAGGATATCTCTTTACATCGTAGAGAATTCCTTGTCTTGATATGTGCAACGTCTTCAAGCACTTTGTCTACACTGATTTAAGCTTAGTTTGGGCCTATTTTTATGGAAAAACCTGCATTCTTAAGACCTTACACATCCTATGCAATGTTGCACGCCCTAGGCGCAAACAGGATGTCCCAAACACGAACTTACGTAAACAAGCGCCAAACCTAGGCATGACTCACTGTAATGTAATTACGTACGGAAATTATTTCTTGCTTACGCATTTTCCACGCAAACAGTTAACTAAAGAATTACATTCCTATGTGTACACGAGGCATTCCTAATTAAAAATATAGATTTATGACTAAATAATTACTGTCCAAAATAGTGTCTTTTGACTCTGTCACATTTGCAAGATAAAAAATGCGAAACAAAGTCAAAAGCTTTTGCAAGGTCAAGAGATAGGGAGAGAGGGAGAGGGAGAGTGAGGGCTTTATTCAACCTTCAAAAAAGTTTCATATGATTTACAAATCGTTTTTCACGAAAGCCGAGAAAACTAAGATGCTAAATACTTTAAAATTACATAGGCAATAAATTTATAATTACAAGATATTACCTTCTAATAGATTAAATGTAAAATAAACAGATATTTTAATAACAGAACAAACACAAATCAAACGCTCAAAACGTTGAATGAGTGGTAGTGAAAGTGTGTAGAAGAAGTGAGCCAAAATGAATCCAGACTAAAATGAAGTAATTACAAAATGATTAAAATAATAAATTAAACTTTTATATTTAATTTCTAGTTCTGTTTTCCTTTCTTGTAATTTGTTTTTATCGGTACATCCGTCCGTGTATCCGTCCATCCAACCATATCCTGTAGTATTGAAATTTCTTATTTGTTCTTATTTTTGTTTTACTTCTAAGTTCATTCTAATTGCTAAGTTATATGTCAGAGTTATATATTAACCATTGACTTATTTTGGTCTATCGACAGTAGTGTATACAGATACACATTGATAACCTACATGTATCAGGCCGGACTAACGGACAAGTGTGGTAGAATTTGACTTCATTAAGCTGCGTCTACACAAGCAAGTTTACCTTCACAAGTACTCATCTTTCATGTAAACGGTAAGTTTTCCTTGATATATTTTTATGGACACGATGCTCTTGTAGCTGATAAACAAGTTTTTTTTCTTGACAAGTTTCGATTGTGACCGCAATGCTTTTCAATCAACTGAGTAACAACAGCAACAAAAAAAGATTCCAGTTCCATAGAATCTTCTTGGATTGAAGTGATTCCAATAATAAACGAACTCAAATATATTTTTGATTCAGTCGCCATTTTGTATTGACAGAAATAAGCTTGACGAAAGACTGAGAGCTGAACTCCTTGATATTCGATCGGCCTTGTTATCATTTATGAAATATATTGGAAATATGATTCGCGTGCTGATTAAGTGGATAGAGCAATTTTTTCATAAAACGCGTGCACGCGCACTTATTGGTTATAGTACAAGTACAGAGATATGCGTGCATTTGATATTTCTTTGATAAACACTTTGTCGTTCAATTGAAAAAAAAAAAAAAAAATTCTGAGGCCTTCCTGGACACTTGGTCTCCTCATACGTTATCTTATTTTTTATATGATATGCTAGAAATATCCGGCTACTCATTGCTAATTCGTCTACTGCGATTCATGGTCAGACAGAATTAAAATTTTAGTCATTTTAGCAGATCGACTTTTTGATAAGCCATTCCGAGTTTGAGAAAAAAGCTGGGTCGAGATGACATTGCAGTGCATTGTGGGACTGTCTGAGGACACTAAAGAAATAGACTCTAGCTTGGAAATTTGTTCCCTAAAAAAATTCCACAATCTGAATGCAATGTGCCAACTCGACCCAGCTTTTTTCCTCACATATTTCGATTACATGGGCACCGCTGTGTACCGACAAGATTGAAATACAAAACAAACAGATTTCTTCTTCAAACACAAAGGTTTCTTCTGGCAACAAAATAAACACTTGTCTCGAGCGAACGTGAAGACATTTGATCTAATATTTATACGTACAATTTAATTTGTTTACTAATAGGATTTACTAGAATTAACCAGATTCTGGATCAGAATGGATTCAGTGGTGCACCAGACGAAAGCGATATCGTTTGTGAGGAAGATATCATTGATATGTACAATTGTCTTTACTTAATCAACTTCGTACACTTAAAAATAATGTATTTTGTCGTTGGATACTCAATATATTAGTCACAATGTCGTTTATCTAGTGTTCAGCATTAAACAAACACGACTGCATTATTTTATCAACTTACATTCAAATAATATTGATTGGATATCAGTAGTAGCGTCTTTATCAACTACAAAAATTCGTGTTGACCTATTGAGATTTAGAAATTAAATCAGAGCTTCAGACAGTTCTAGTATTGTACGCGAAAACCTATATGCAAGGGATCTACATAGATAACATCTGCTCAATCAACAGCAAGACCGAGCTTGACAAAATACCTTCCTGCCGGGTGAGCGTGTCTTTAAAAATATTTAAATCCCATTTTCATTGTCATTTGGAAAATATTTTGCAGAATTTAGAAATGTAAGTAAAACAATATATATAGTGTATAATATGATATATAATTAGTTAAATAGGTAACCTATATTTTTTCCCTTATAATAAATTCATAAATTTATAAGCTTCGATTGATTTTATAGCGACTGTGACTTTGAAAAAACTAAGTAAGGAAAAATATATATATAAGTGTGTGTGTGTATGTTGTATATAAGTGTGTTGCAAACAATATGTTTATATAAGTGTATTCTAAAATTATAATTGGGAAATCTTCTTATCTTTTTACCTTGTTGTAAATTCAAGTCCTCAAACATACATACAATATAGTGCTTAAAATATGACACCAAGTTTTATAATTTACTTACTTTTCAATTTACTACGTTGCTTGGTAGTTTTTGTCCTGCCGAGCTCAACTATCAAATGCTCAAAGGTTTTCCATCCAATCGCTCATGTTCAGTAGCTGAAAATAAGATCAAACAGGTGAATTGCCATGTTTTCAAGTGTTGTCTCCAACCGGTTATGTTAGTGCCAGGTCACTAAGCACATTCAGAACGAGAATCACTAGTACTAGAACGTTCCAGATATAAGTGAGCCATCCAGACGATAATTAAGGAAACTCAAATAATGGAAGCCTTCTTATGCGTTTGAGAACTCAAAACCCAAATAACACTCAATTTTTTTCCTGGTAATTGAGGAGCTATTCTATTATTTCAATAGTGTTTCCAAAGAAAAATACGAATTTATTTGAAACAAAAAAGACACAGGAATATATTATTGTTAGCTTTTTTAACAACCTTTTTTCTTTTCTACCTTGAATGTATGTTGCTAGGGCATTTCCTGTTCATAATGGGTGACAAGATGATGCTAATGAAGCATTTGAACAGCAATCCGTCTTAATCATTATTATATTGCAAACCGAGAAAACTTATCTCAATTGTAAGAATTCTTATTAACGATTCAGATATTGAATTCAAAATGAAGAGTAACGCAAATACACATTTGAGTTATCAGTCTTCATTTTGAATTGAGTAAGAATTGAAACTAGAAATATTCCACAGTTTCCAAGACACGATGCATTCATGTGTTCATAAAATATGATTTGATTGCTTTGATTTAGATCAGGGACACTCTTGTTAAACTATATTGATATCTAAAGCAAACATACTAATAGTTTCCTATTGATATTTCTTTTAATAGAAGTACATCTTACAACAGAGTATGGCATTTCTGGATTCTATAAACAATAATACTGAAATATATAATCCTTTCCGATTGCTGAGGGAATTTAGTACATTCTAGACTAACACCTTATTTGAGATGTTATACCAATACATATATGTATATTCACTGCAGTGTTGTATTTAAGTCATATGAAGCATGTTCGTAGCTAGTACTGTGAATTATATAAACATACCGGGAGCTATGGAGAAGAGAGAAGCAAACTCTGGGTTTTCGAGTCTCTATACCACAGTAAAGTGAAATAGTTCTGAGAACGTTTGAGAATTTTGGATAGTATACATATATGTTTAACCTCAATTTTTGTTGGAAAATCGCAATGAAGACAGTACCCAGAGTATCAGGCTTGGCGGGGGGCCTGGGGACAATCGCAACTTGATTGTAAACAGCACAACTTACACTTAACAAATTTGTCGTAAAATTGAAAAGAAATTTCAAAATGTGTAAAATATTTTGTTGCATGTTACTTACTAAGCTTGAACATGCAACATGCAACATGCAACTTACAACATGAATTTATTATACAAATGTGGTTTCGTACACTTTTAGGTTATTTCACTTCAGAACACTTGTCGTAAATTACACTGCAAAATGTACCACATTCTTGAATTTACATCATCTCATTTGCATATTGATATTTCAAATGTTTATATCTCTGAAAAAAGAAGACCACATACAAAAATACTCTGCAGCCATACTACTACACTCTTCACATAAGAGTGATGTTGAAAATATAATTTTCAAATAACATTTTTCTTTTTCCATATAATTAATAATCTAATTTACATTTTTCTCATAAGCCTCGCTTCATTTTCTTGTATGTGCGTGTGCGGAACCAAAGCTCTTTGAAAGAAAATAGTTCCAACAATCCACTTCCCAAAATATTTGGAAATTGAAAGACTTTTTGCTAATCTCTTCAATGCCATCTTCCATCTCAAGGTCAGAAAGCTTGATGATGCTTTGGCAGTAGTATATTGGAATATTTCATTGAAGACAGAATGTAGTTATATAAAAAGGCGCATATAATATGGGGTTAGAAGAAAGAAAGAAAGAAAGAAAGAAAGAAAGAAAGAAAGAAAGAAAGAAAGAAAGAAAGAAAGAAAGAAAGAAAGAAAAAGGAAAGAAAGAAAATAAGAGAGAAAGAAAGAAAAAAAGAAAGAAAGAAAGAAAGAAAGAAAAAAGAAAAAGAAAAAAAGAAAGAAAAAAGAAAAAGAAAAAAGAAAAAAGAAAAAAGAAAGAAAACAAAGAAAAAATTGGAAAGAAACGAAAACAAAGAAGAAAAGAAGCAAATAATATTAATAATAATAATAGTAATAGTAATAAAAAAGAGGAAAGAATATGGACGCTCTTCTAATCTACGAAAATGCCTCCTTCTTTCAAAAAGGTAAATGAGCAACTTCAAAGCGCGGTCTTGCAGACACCAATAATACTATCAAGACAAAACACTGATTATATGATATATGTTGCCTTAAAACCTGCGGTAGTTCAAAGTATCGGCTACCACAATGAAAAATTGAAGGGGGAAACCATTTGAAAAGATCAATGTACGATTTTTCACTTCGATAAGATCTTTTTTTGGTGAGTGCTTTTGTTATATATATTGCTTCGAGATTTGTAGGAAGACCATGTGACCAGTGAAAAGAAGAAAAAATCTTCTGTGATCATCACTATCTTCTTAAGTGCTTTTACTTTTATTTGAGGATTTTTAGTAGAACGCGCGCGCATGTTTCTATTCTGTGATAAAAACACGCTGAGAGCTGTAGAGAAAGAGAGAAGCAAGCTTATATTTCTTACTAAAATGTTTTAGAACGATCTTGTGCGAGTCAGCGTCTCTCTGTCTTCTGATATAAACTCGTAGCCAGCCACAATAGACGTTTCCCGAAATCGCTTGACTGATCGATCAGCGCGTCATATTTCAAATATTTTCTAATTCTAAAATTCAAAACCAAAAACTTCACACGTGTGGGATCAAAAAATCTCAGAAGGTTCTGGTACGGCTGTAAGGATGTCGTAGGCATTCGAAACTCTAAGATCAATATCTACTTAGGAAAACATACTTGTGTGCATTCTGCTTGGTGACTTGATGAAATTTTAGTTCCTAGTTGTGAATGGTTAGAAACTAATAGCAAAAAAAATTAACATATATTCTATAACATTTGACTAACAATTTGATGTCGACGCGTCTTCATTTTGCTTAAATCAAGGTTGTTGTTTACCATCCTATGGGTATTGGCAATTGCATGATTATAGCGTACTTTATAATTAATTCGTTAATAATGTTTTTTCTTATCCAGACTATCTTCATTTTGTTTCAATAAGTCAGATACCTTCACCTAAAGTCTTTTTTTCTGGAACTAGAAAAACCTTTTTGCGGTTTTTTTGTTTTTTGATAAGCACTAATTACTACTGCCATGGCCCGTTACCATGATATCATTATGCGAGGTCTTGAGTACGCTTAAAGGCCTCTCTTCGCATTGGGGGACAGTAACGACCAACCGAGACTCACAGAAGATAAGGTTTAAGCGGTATCCTTATGGCTTAATGTTTTATCTGGTTATTTTTATCATTTTACTTATTGCATTCCCAGGAGGTGTTTTTGCTTATTCCCTTAAGATATTGAACCAGATTTGTTATCGCGACCATCAATTGGAATGATTGCTGTCGTTGTGACTTGATGATGACCACACAACAAAACGTGTTAAACTCTTTTTATGAATGTGGTGGCAGAATAGGGACTACAACAATAACAGACAGCATGCATGCCACACATATCAACCGACAGTTTACTGATATACATATATATATAATATATATACAGCCATTTGCAAAAATTATGGCCGCTTCTAATATATATACAAGTATATCAAAAGAATATCAAAAATTATGGGATATCCTCCCTTATATTTTTTTCGAGTTGTCTATCACTAGGTCTTTCTAAAAAAAAATATCAAGAAAGATATCATGCCCTGTCTGATATACTTTTGATATACTTGTATGTATATTTGAAACGGCCATAATTTTTGCAAATGGCTGTGTATATATTTATATTCTGTAAAAACGAATATCGATATATCGGGTGCATTATGGGTAATTTACAATTTAAAAAAACGTTTTGATAAAGGTTCAATACAATGTTTTCGGTGAAATATAATCATAGTGTACATTGTGAGCATTGATACTAGATATTTGGCTGACTTTTGGTTGAAAATCGTTATAATTAAATAATCTGGAAATCTGGAAATTAGTTTTTATATGGATATATTAGACATACTTGACTTTTGCAGAATTTTTGCAAAACGCTTTATATATATATACAATTGGTTGCACACTTGGTTGCAGAAAGGTTGTAGTATACATTTATACAGATACCTAATGAGATGCAAGATATCGAATTAGATACAGAATGTAAAACATGCTTAAATACGATTGCTTAGCCACTACAATTTATGGAAAATATTTTTAACTTGACTTTGTGCAATACTTATGTTTCTGATACAATAGAAGATAAATAAGACCAAACAAGTCACTTTTTTATATTCTGCATCTCATTTGATATCTTGCATCTTATTAGATATATGTATAAATGTATACCACATTGTGTGTATGTATATTGTTATATATACAATGATTTCCAAAACATTCAAAGCTCACAAAATATATAAAGACAATAGGAAAAAGGGGGATATATATAAATGTATATATATCGCTGAATTATCAGAGTTTTAGGGATTCGGTGTATATATATATATGGCTTACCTATTTGTGCATGTGCCATAAAGCTAAGAAATCAAGTAACATATATAATTGAGAAGAGACCGCACGCAGCCTCTACAACACATTATTAAATTCTATTTTTGCTCTTTTTTAATTTCGTTTCTTTCTGGTGCTGAATTAAAAATTGAGACACAACGGATTAGAAGTGACATTAAAGTCCTAAACAAATTAATTGTCTGTCGGTCGTGCACGAGGTTCATTGATAATATTTTTTTTCCGACTTCCACTTGCCTTAAGCTATTTTTGAGTATTTCAGAGTATTTCAATCAAAGAAAAAAGTCATAAAGGAGGTAAAGAGCTCATAAAGTAGTGTATTTATATAGCCTAGTTGAATTAGGAGTCAGTTAATTTGCATTTGATTGGAGAAAATCCCTGACTAGTGCTCCTAGTCTTTATCATGAGCTTTTAAGCTGTTAGGTTGTATATTGTATGTTTTATTTTATTTTATTTTATTTTATTTTATTTTATTTTATTTTATTTTATTTTATTTTATTTTATTTTATTTTATTTTATTTTATTTTATTTTATTTTATTTTATTTTATTTTATTTCATTTCATTTCATTTCATTTCATTTCATTTCATTTTATTTTATTTTATTTTATTTTATTTTATTTTATTTTATTTTATTTTATTTTATTTTATTTTATTTTATTTTATTTTATTTTATTCTACGAGGCTCAAGGACTATAAAAAGAACTTATAATGATATAAACAACATAGACTTAGACATTCAGGTTGCTGAAAGCGCCATTTTATAAATTTAGATTTTTAGCTTATTAACGTAGATTTTTAGATAAAGATACATAGTTATATATTTAATATATATTTCAATTTTCCTTATTAGTCAGTTTTTCATTTTATAATTCCTTCTTCTTTGTAAGTATTATATATTAACATATTCATATTTAAATAAATTTTATTTTATTTTATTTTATTTTATTTTATTTTATTTTATTTTATTTTATTTTATATATGCTATTTACAGTTATATTATAGATACGTATATCAGCTTAAAGACTTGGATCATATACTTGTGGAACGAAACATTGGTGGCTATGGACTAGTTAGGAATGTAGTCCTCGAACACGAATGGACTGTTTTGGCTTTCAAAACTGGCAATCAGAACTTAGCATTGATGATAGACCGCTAGTTTGATTTAAAGAGTATATATTATTAACCTTGGTAAACGCGAGCACAGGTTAGATTGTATAAATGGTATATAAGGTTGTTATTTAATAGTTACATTTGCACAGGTAAACACGGCCATCAACAGCTCTTAGACAAATGCAAGTAATACAAAGCTCATTCAGAATGAAAGATATGTTTCGTAAATATCAATTATAAGATATCTACTTTAGTACTTAGCAGCCTATTGAAGATGGAGACGATAATATCAACAACACATATAGGGCTTGCAAGTAAGCATGGCATTGGAAAACAACTCCTTAGAATGTTAAGACTTCGTGAGGTACAGCCCTATCCCTTTATATGCTGATATCCTAAAAAGATATTTCTTGCATGTTTCTTACTACCCAGTATCAATCAGTATTCATACTTCAATTATCTCACCAGTTTCAGTCTATCCATGTTAAAAACGTCCACTACCATGCAATCCGTCTCAGTTACGAGTCGAGTTAACAGTACGTGCAGGAACCAGTCTCAAGTATCAGAAAGCCTATTGAGCCCTATATCTAAGCAATTCGTTTACGAGTGATGGACTGTACGAATCAATGACGTTGCCAAATGTTGTGGCACCATTAGTCTCGAAAATAATTGGTTAGATCCTCCGAAGGTCTTTAAGACATAAATCCAAGGAATTACATCAGCTCTAAGCAAGCAAAATAAGTCCTGATTTGTAAGGACAATTACATTTCTGCAGACTTAAAAGAAGGACCAATAAAGTCAACGAAAATTCATTTCCACCGGAAAAGGCGGCTTGTATTTCGCTGAAAGGGTCGGTGCGATATCTTTTTAAGGTATGACTTCAAATAGTCATAAGTGGTTCAAAGTTATTGGAAACTCCTTAGAGCAAAAATACAAAGAAAGAAAAAGAAAAAAAAAAGAAAAAGAAAAGAAAACTGAAAAAAGGCATTCGTTTAAATTTCAGGCATTTGCCTGTAGTCCTGTAATATCAATGAATATTAATAAGCAGTGGTCATTGTCGTTTTCATGGTTAAGTTTTGGGTATCGAAAGCCTTTTTGATTTCATCAATTCTTAATAAAATTTATCATCAATAGGTCATGGAGAGCAATAGATAGATAAACCTTTCACCACAATAAGGCGTAGACCGTATATTAATCGTTAATAAGTACTGAAAAGCGATAGCATTAAAGCCACAAATAGACCAAGGCGGATATAAAGTTACTAATGTAATGAAGTTTTGACCATCAAATGAGACATTTCATTAAAGGTGCTTGAGAGAACAAAGATGTGTTATGGTTTGGGATGGATTATGAAGCACGTAGCTTTAGAAGGCAAGACAATGGGACTCAGTTTACGTATTAGAGAACAAGAAGAATGAAGAAAAGAAAAAAAGACACAGCAAAACAAAAGGCAAGAGAAGAAAGGGGAAAACCTGAAAACTTGAAAACCAGGAAATAGAAAAACTTCGTTTAATGCTGACTGAAGAAAATTAATACAACAGAATTGATTTATATTTTTGTTATTGTATTGGATAGATTGACAAATTGTCCGCGATTATTTTGCCAAACGCGAACAGGCTTTTAAGCGTTTGGGGATATAACAAATTTTGTAAACTATTTCTTATTTGTTAATGGCAAAAAGAATCAAATCAAAGATGGAAAAAAAAAGAAATAATAAAATCCAAAGCATCGAAGAGAGAAAGAAAGAAAGAAAGAAAGAAAGAAAGAAAGAAAGAAAGAAAGAAAGAAAGAAAGAAAGAAAGAGATTAAGAAATTAAGAAAGAAAAAAAAAGAAAGGGAGATAGAAAGAAAGAAAAAAGAAAGAAAGAAAGAAAGAAAGAAAGGAAGGAAGGAAGGAAGAAAGAAAGAAAGAAAGAAGGAAAGAAAGAAAGAAAGACAAAAAAAAAAAAAAAAAAGAAGCAAAGAGAGATAGAAAGAAGGGAAGAATAAATGAATGAATAAATGAATGGATGAATGGATGAATGGATGAATGGGGAAAAAACGTGCCATTATGCAGGACTAGCCCTTTTAGGCAATTTCTTTTGTATTCTAATTGGTTGTCCTTAGTAACTTTAACTAATATTGATCGGAGAATCTTGAAACTGATATAAAGGAAAAATAAATAACATTTGGGTTTAGGAACTACTTATCTAGTACTTGCTTCCTTACCTTTGGTCTTGAAAATAAACAATGTACCGGAAATGCATGGTGAAGACCATAATCCTTTGATTTCATCGAAACAAATAGGGGCAAATTTCAGCAAGGCATATATCCACAAATTATTACATAACACATCTTACATGTTTCTTAGTTCCATAATATTTGGGATACAAAATCTGATGTTTGCACAGGCGTGTCTTTCTCTTGCCTGATACAACAAAACAGTGAAATAATACATGCTTTAATTTGAATGTTCCTAAACTTGCCAATGTTAAAAGACTTATTGATCTTCATTCCACGTTGAGACTTATTTCAATAACTAACGAAAATGCACAACAAAAAAAACAAAACAAAAAAAAAAAAAACACTTGTGACTATTGCTGCAAATAATTAATTCTAACCAGAACGGAACGAAACCAGTTTTCCAATACTTAATATCGAAAAAAGAAAGACAAGATTTGAGCAACGAGGTGTCGGCCATTGTACAACAAAGCAAACTCTCCATTTCGACTTCAAAGAGACTTACTGACTCAAGACTTCAAAAGTTCATTTCTTAAAATAACAGGGTTTCTCGAATCAGTAGTACAATAATTGGATTAGAAAGAAAAAATGATGATCAAATGACTTTGTAGAAGAGCTTCGTTTGAAATTATGTCGAAGATAATTTTGCTAAGGTGGCAAGGAATTCTCATTATCAGTCGGCAGTGCTTTCAATTTCCTTCCAACTCGAATCAGAAGTCCCGACTATTTAACTTCATCACACAGGCTACCGCCTGACAATAAGATTAAGAGAACACACGTTTTATCGTATCGTATACTGCCTTTATATTTGCAGCTAGCAGTTTGAAAATCTTACCAGAACTCCTGAAGAAATGTTGGGTACCTTGCTTGCTTGCTTGATAGCTGGTGATTTAGAAACAAGACTTGGATTTGGTGCAGATTGAAAACATCAAAGATTTAAGGAAACGATAGTTCTATCAAATTGGCGTAGCTCAACACGTGATAGTCTTTTTGGCCAATAATGTTTCATTTGAACTCTTCAAATCTTGCCAAGGTTCTGATGATTTTGATAGCCAGAGACAATGCCAACAACTCAAAGAATTAATATTTGCACGAGAATTTCAAAGTTTGGGTAATTCGAATGACAAATTAGCATGTCAATTTCCTCAAGCAAGTTTACTCTTCTTTGTTTCCAAAACACTGACGGAGGCGTCAGGATCAAAGGGTTTTGTGGCTTGTGACATCTTTTCTTCGCCAACCAAAACAGAAGCAATAACAAGAACTTAAATTGTCAATATTTGCTGGAACTAGGCTGACAAGCCGCCTCTAGTCCATGATAACCACCATCCTACCAACAGGATATGCTTATTTTCTTATGTAATATAAACAAAATACAATTTTATTTCCACTCGTTTCTTCTACACATTCATCTAATCAAATTGCTCCTTTTTAAGACTAAATGTTTTGAAAATCAAATTTTCCAGTATGTCTTGAAAAACGGGTAACATCAAATATGCTAGCTTATATCAAATCACATTCTGTGAAGAAATAGTTCTCAATAGCAATAATCTTTTTTTTGTAAGCATATAAACAGGAATCGATGATGTTTGAAACGTTGGCAAAACATTTTTATGTAGCTGTTGATAGTTTGTGTGTTTGATTTTTTCAAATGCCAAATTTTCCAAATTTTTTCTTTCCATTTTTGGTCGAATACTGTTCTACTTTTCTTTGTTCCTGTCTTTCTTTATTCTCAGTTTATTCCGTCTTCAAACTTGCACACATACCAGTTTTATTTAAGGTGATTTACTGAAACTCCTACAAACGTCAAGCTTTAATAGCACATCCTACTCCCTCCAAGTGTATGAGATTGAAAACATAGATTATTAGGGCTGCATATAAATTTGTTTTTGAATTTGTTGTCTAGCATCTTTTATTAGTATTTTATATGAGCCAGACCACATTGAATTATATATATAGTAGAATAGAGATCTAGAAATGATGTTTTGTCGAATGATGATATATATCTGGCTCCCAGCGTGTTTATATCACATATTGCTTTTATGAAATATATTATTAAACAATTTTGTGCGGTTTTTTTTTTTTTTTTTTTTCCATTTAATTACAACATATGGAAACGCGATCAAAAAAATTGCAAAGCTCTGATTGTTTGGCACGATAACCAAAAAAACATGACAAACGAAAAATAAATAACTGTTCTGTTTTTATTTACTTAAGATTTCACGTTTTGGAGTACAACAAAAGTAAGAACGCTGCGAGTAGCTAAAGTATAGTTACCGCAGACTATAAATACTGAAGGCACCACAAAGAACGATCGAGTCAATAACCAAAAACACAGGCATCCCGCACCAAAATTCCTAGCAGGATTTAGTTTACTGATGACACTCATATAATGCCATTCAAAAGACTTTGATAGACGTTTCGGCCTATTTAGCCTTCTTCAACCATTTTTATTTATTTTTCACTCATTTTTGTAGTTCTTTTCCTATACCTCTTGTTTGTATATTTTTAGAATTACAATTTTTAATGAATAAATTTCACGGTTGTAGACCAGTAAATAAATGAAATAAATAAATAATAAATAACCAATAAATAACTATAAAAGTATAAATAAATAACCTTATTTAAGTGTCAATGTATTTAGTTTATACAACTACTTGGGGACACTGAAACTAAACTGAAAATATGAAGAAATAATCAAAGAAACATAAAGTGTGTTAAGAATCCCAACTGGCAAGGAGGCAAACCAGTAGGCTATTTAAAAGCATGGTCGAGAAAGAAAGTAAGTGGTTCGCTGAAATGTCTCTTCACATTCATTAATCTATTATTCGATTGACGTCGCGTCCTGTATCATTTCGATCCTACTTGCTCGTGGCATGGTTGTTGGCGTCCCAATCTACTTCTATATACTGCTTATATACATATATATAAAATTCTGTAAAAAAATGAATATCGATATATCGATATATCGGGTCCATTAAGGGTAATGTTTAATTTAAAAAAACGTTTCAATAAAGATTAAATACTATATTTTCGGTGAAATATAATCGTACTGTACATTGTAAACATTAATAAAAGATATTTGGCTAACTTTTGGTTGAAAATCGTTTTTTATACAGATATAGATATACTTGACTTTTACAAAATTTTTGCAAAGCCCTGTATGTATATATATACAGCGGTTTGCAAAACAATTTGCAACTCAAATATATCAGTCAATATTATCGATATACAAACTAATATTTCCAAGTTCTTTAAATGTAGCTAGTGCTTTTTAATCAACAGTCAGCCAGATATCTATTATTAATGCTCACACTGTATACTATGAATATATTTTACGAAATTAAACCATTATATGACTATAGGTTTAGAATGCACCACGTACCTTATAAAAACCCTCAAATTATTTGTTTTGGTCAACTTGGTGAACTGATAATGACTGAACTCAGCTCGTTTAATTTCCTTTACATTATTAAGCACGAAGTGAAAAGGGGTCCATATTGCAAGCTGGTTATTAGCAAAAAAAGAGAGAGCTAGTGATCCGACTCATCGTGAATCGCACTGAGCTTTTTATATCTTTAAACGCGGGAAAAAAATTGGGTATTTTGTTATTTTTAATAATTTTGAATAGAATATAAAATGCTTGACTTGCTTATTTCATATACATATATATAAATAAATATAAACTTGAATATAGATTGTAGATCAACAATGAACTTCCAGTAGAAGGATTCCAAAGAATTCAACAGTATGTTCTCTTCATAGAAATATGCTTGTATATAAAAGTAAAAAGAGAAAACAGGCAACTTCTAACTGTTCCAAAAAATTGTATTTAACGTTTCGGCCATTCGGCCTTCTTCAGAAAAAATAATAAAGATATATATTAATATATCAACTTTGACCCTTTTTATTTGTATTATATACAAGTATCAAAAATATATTGGGAAAAACCAGTATTGCTGCTTGCTAAAATGATTTATAGTACCAAAAGATGTTCAGATCTTCATTACAGGAAAGTACCCGAGAGTCTTGTTTGATGATTTCCAACTAATGTTAGACAGTCTAATTCTAAATCCGTCCGTTATTTGATACAAAATTTATAACTAAAAAAAAATAATTCTTTCTTACCTTGAGAACTGAGAAAATGACTTCAGATAAGAGACATACAACGCAAGAAGACCAGACTAGTAAATAATGGTATAGATTATTAGTGTTAATGCCCAAGAACGGGCATTAATTATTTAGTAATACTTTAACAAAAGGATAATGCAAATATTGTCCCAAACGAATATATTTTTAAAAGTCTCAAATGAGCTTTTATCAGGTAATTCCAAAACTCATAGAGAAGACGATTAAGAGGATATATTTTTCAATAATGAGCAATAATGGCAATAAGTGCCAAAAACTAGACTTTCCTATGAATTTTGATCCCAATTTTCGTTTTAGGTTAACACTCAAAACCTTTTTTTAAACAGTTAGAAACTGATGTACTATGATAAAATGCCTGTTTGAAGCGGTATTTATTGTACAAAGATGTTTTGTTGCATTTGTGTTAGAATGTGGCTTTGTCAGGCTTTTTCTATCGAAGATATATGGGAAATAAGCAAATGAAGGCCTAAGCCTCATTTTCGATTCATATTTTTGCTTTGGGTTAACACTTTGATTCCACTTTCATCGGTCATCTCCGCTTCCAAACAAGTTAAACTTTCTGAATAACGAGATTTTAGCCTCGTACAACAGCCTTTCTTCAAGAAAATAGTTTTTGGCGCTCACTGCTTGAATACGAAAATAATTCTCTCTTAATTGCCATAGCTGGAAAAAGCATGTTGAAATTAATAAAACTGTGGAGTTAAGGGATTAAGTCCAAAGACTGCGAAGACATGAATTTTGAAGAATTAAAATTTTGTATGAAAACATTTGTTGGAGGTATCCCAATATGGTTTGGGAAAATTTTTTTTTTACTGTCAAAGCGCCTCAAGTCTACCCTCCTAGATTACATTAATGGTTTCATTATTCGAAAAATAATATTTGTTAATATTAGTTTGTCACGCAAACTAAAAGTTTCTGTTTGTTTGTTTTTATTGAATTATTGTATATAAAAATAAGTTACTCTGTACACAAGTTGGTATATGCTAAAACAATTATTCGCCTCAGGCTCAGTGAATATGGAAAATATTTACCTCGCCGCTCGAAGACTCCGCTACGCGTCGTGGTTTCCTACGCTCCTCTCGTGTTCTCTCAACATCCCGCGTGTTTTGATCAGAGTATCAAACACGGAAAACTGTTTTTGATCTTTTTTATAAAATAACAAACGCGCGAAAAGATCGAAAAAAAGCAAAGTCTAAGTAAATTCTCCCTACGTGCCGTCTTATTCAAACTGACCAATGAGCGCGCGCAATAGATTAAAAATGACGATAGCGTGTTTTGATACTCTCATCAAACATGGTATTCGACCAATCATAGCGCGCGTAGTATCCCAAATATTTTATAAATCCACTTAACTAACAGGTTTAATTCTTTATATCAGGACTTTAAATCTACTCTTTAAAAAAGACATTAAACATATTGGGTCGATTTCATAGTACTTATATTGCAGGAGAAGGAAATTGAATAATTTTGTTATCAGCCCTCTTGAAACAATCTTTAGGATCTTCAGTAAAACATCATCACAATTCTATGTTATGACTGAGGGGGAAAAAACGCTTAAATTATAGGAGAAGGTGGGAAGCTTAAGAGTTGCTTTTATCAGCCCATTGAAACGATTTGACTGCATTCTATTTATCAAATCATTAAGCAAGAACGATTCAGGGACCGATTAAAGAGGAAATGAAAAAAGAAAGCTGGAAAGACAAAGGCGACGACTCTTCATCCCTCCATCCCTCCATCCCTCCATCCCTCCATCCCTCCATCCCTCCATCCCATCCCTCCATCCCCCCATCCCTTCATCCCTCCATCCCTCTCAACAATTACTGCCTTTGAATAATCAAACAAACAGCCTATCTACAAATCTCTCGTATAACTACGAACTAGATAATCTTACTTTTAGCTTTCTCTTTCAGGACTACTTGTTGTGTAACTGTCGATTCGGAAACAAGATACCAGAAGATATATTTTACACAAGCCTACCTTTAGAAGATAAATGATATCGTGCTTGGCTCTTAGAGAAGAACAAAGCGTCTGGAAAGAAACAAATAATAACTGGGGTTGGAATAAAGAAGGTAAGTGCGTTATTGTCTTTCCTTTGCACAAAGCACCACAAACTTTGTTCAAACTAAAGAAAAACACTTAACGATATTCACGCGTTTAAATGGTTTATTTAAAAAAAACATAACCTTCCGACTGCAGCTGTGTTGTCTTCTTCAGCTGAGAAAGGAGCTAGCTAGGTTAAGACCATTTAAATGTGTAAAAACAGTAAAGTCACTTTTTTATCATGAATAGTTTACGTATAAATGCCTAAAATTTACTATTTGTTCAAATATGTCAATACCATTTAGAATGAGAGAGCTACTTTTTCCTTTTTCTTTTTCTTCGAGGCAAGAGCTACCAAATGGAACACACTCGCTTTTGTTTGCCATATACACATTTTTAAGTGCTTTAATATAAGTAACCAAGGAAATATATGACAGATACAGCCTTAGGGCAACAAGTGAAATAAAGTATTTATCCATTAATTGAACTCCCATATACACACAGTTATCATGTATATAGCACTCATGTTTCTAGGTTCGGGATCGTGCGGCAATATGAAGTGTACGATTGAAATAATCAGGACGGGCATCTTTAATTATTGCTCAATTAATTCGCAATTTAATTAGCAAAAATATAACGAAGGCATTATTTTATCCCCGATATTGAGAAAATATTTTACATAACTATTCAATTGAAATAAATATTCAACACATAATTGATACGATAGTATAGATTCTATATAGGTATTATTATTATTATTATTATTATTATTATTATTATTATTATTATTATTATAGGTATTAGAGTTATGATATTACCTGATTTATATAGAATAAGTTATCTTCGATAGTAGTTTTAGTTTTAACTGATCAAGACGTTAACCAAGTCCTGAGAAGCGAACTTCTTCACAGTAAAGACTTAACCATACTTTGTATCTTATATAGCACAGTGATGCTCTTAAATAGGAACACTAAAGATACTTATCTTTCCACCTGTTCAAAGTTCTTTGTAAATATTGACTTGTTTTAGTTATCTGTGAAAATCCCTCTTCCGCTAGTGAATAAAACAGGCTTAAAGACCAAAAGATTGCTACCATTATCTTTCACCTACTGGTCATAAAAAGATTTTGAGTTTTAAGGCTAAAAATTGACCCGTAGATACGGAATACATTAAGAGAGACTGATTCTTTTTGTATTCAAGCAGTGAGCGCCGAAAACTATTTTCTTGAAGAAAGGCTGTTGTACAAGGCTAAAATCTTGTTATTCAGAAAGTTTAACTTGTTTGGAAGAGGAGATGACCAATGAAAGTGGAATCAAAGTGTTAACCCATAGCAAAAATGTTATTCGAAAATGTGTTTAAGCCTTCATTTGCTTATTTCCCATATATTTTCTATAAAAAAGCCCTACAAAGCAACATTCTAACACAAACGCAACAAAACATCTTTAATTCGTACAATTGAAAATACCGCTTCAAACAGGCATTTTATCAAAGTACATCAGTTTCTAACTGTTTAAAAAAGCTTTTGAGTGTTTACTCAAAACGAAAATTGGGATCAAAACCCATACGAAAGTCTAGTCTTTGGCGCTATATTATTATTATTGAAAAAAGTTCCTCTTTAAATATTAAAAAATCGAGTGTTTCAGCAATAGACCATGGATTGCTTTTGTAGACATCTGGGATAATTTTGTCTTATCATGGCTTAAAACGTCCCACAAGTATCCGGCAAAACTGTTTTTGGTTGATTTTCACTGAGGACTATCAACAAGATAGCGCTTTTGGACATTTTCATGGAATCGGCGCTATATAAATGAAGTATTATTATTATTATCATAAGATGCTAAGTAGTTAGTTATTCCTTTCTCTTTGCACTTTGTCGCATTACGTGAGAGTTAAGTGAACTATTATATAGGTATCAGCGGGTTATTAATAGGTAAGACAAGACAAGACAAGACAAGACAAGACAAGACAAGACAAGACAAGACAAGACAAGACAAGACAAGACAAGACAAGACAAGACAAGATTTTTATTTGGCATCATTTCAACTTACAAATATTTTGCATATATCGAATTTTAACTTGTTTGAGGATGCAGGCTGTTTACAATAACCTTTGCGGGCTAGCCTAGGTAGACAGCTTACAAATATATAAAATTGCAGAAAATTTGAAGCAGACAGTAAAGATGGATAACCAAGAACTCGAGGTGTTCAGTCCATTGTGATTGAAATTATTAAGACAAATCTATGATAATTGTCAACGACAGTGCTAAGGCTGCCTTTAGCTGCATCACATTTTATGTTGGTGTAAAAACTTACTGAATAGTTGCTATAGATTCTTGGCTTATAGTGTTTGTCAAGATAAAGCAAACCCAGATCTATTGCTATGGTTTGCCGTTAAATCGTCTAATGATTAGACATTGATAACGTTATGCCGATACAACACTAAAAGATTCTACGTTGCTTTTAAAGTTTTGCGAAGCATTAAGACATTAAGGCCTAAACCTCGTTTTCGAATAAAATTTTTGCTTTGGGTTAAAACTTTGATTCCACTTTCATCGGCTACCTCCACTTCCAAACATGTTAAACTTTCTGAATAACAAGATTTTAGCCTTGTACAACAGCCTTTCTTCAAGAAAATAGTTTTTGGCGCTCACTGCTTGAATACGAAAATAATTCTCTCTTAATGTATAGTAATTCTATCATAATGATCGCATTTCTCTATACGAATTTGAGGTCTGTTTTTGTATTCCATATGCGACCTTGAAACGAATGCCAGTTTGCGGAGAGTATTGGGCCCTGGCTAAACGAGGAAATATGTTTCCAGAAACATGTTTCTCTAAATGTTTCCTAAATGTGGCAAAACTGTCAGGAAACATCGGGAAACAATGTTTCCATGCCTCTTGAAAACATGAAATGTTTCTGTCGCACAGCAAAAACATTTTTTGCGTCTTGGAAGCAAAATTTGTTGCACGCAGCAATGTTTCGCATTTCGGAAACATCGAGGAAACATGCGCGCGGTAAACATGTTTCTGGAAACAATGTCATGTTTCCTTGTTTAGCCAAGGCCTTAGAGTAACATCGATTGCGAACATCTTATGACTCAGCTTCGTTTCATTCATGTGACCATGGAATCTCAAAAGCTCCTTTAACCAGTGATTAATCCTGCTCCATTTCCTGTCTTCAAAAGGCATGAAATCCTGCAGGTGTCTAGACTATTGATATTAAGAAATTGTCACGAAAATAACGAGATGAAACAACAACCTTTAAGGGTCAAGCTTTTACTTAGGAACTGGATCAGTAGATAAAATGCTTGATAATATTTGCCCTAATGGATTCGACGCATTAAAAATTACTGGTATAATTAGTTAATGGGCAAAAACTCATCACACTTTCCTTAAGATAAAACTAGCTCACTGCAGGGACGTAGGAGCCACTTTTTGGGAATAATTTTTCAAATTTACCATTTGTAAAAATGCTGAAATATTCATAATTATGAAACTAAGTTCTTATATGTTCAAAAATAATTAATAGAAGCTTGACGCATACCCGCAGCAGACGCACTCTTTCTATTTTTTAAATACAACTTAATTTTCTTTTTAGCCACCACAACAAAAATTATGCTCCCACGCCCCTGCACTGTGATGGATCATTTATAGATATGATAACAGAACAACCAAATGTAAATAAAAATAAGGCAGGAAAAATGTAATGCCTGGTTTATGTGGTTTGTTTATTTTATTTTATACAAAAACAAGCAAACGAACACTGAAACAAGCCTCGTAGACGAGCAGACGAGTGGAATGCAAGAAGGTTGTTGATAAAAACCATAAGATGCTTGACTTCCAGCCCATGCAATAACTAACGACAGAACTAACAGGTCTAGAATACAAAATCATTTGCTAAATTAAAACTCTATCGAAGGAAATTAAAAGGTCGATTGTTTAAACAACTTTGAATCAAGATTTCCTCGTAAAACAAACCAAACAAAAAGAAGTGGTGATAACTAGTAGAATACTAGCGCTGACTGCGGAAACAAAAAGAACACGAAAACTGCTTAACATCAGTCATAAACCATTTCAGATATATATCTCAGCATTAATTAATAAAGGATAAATCGAACTAATTTTATGCTACAATAATATTATTGCCATAGACCAAGTAATAATTCAGTCGTTTTAGCGAAATTACAAAAAAAAAAGTTAATTTTTAAATCATGTTAGTGCGCATGCTCGTAGTGTATCAACTGCTCGGGTTTCGAAGCTTGGCTGACCACAACTTGGTTTCTTCAGCTAAAATACGTATACAAAGAAAATAGCATCCTCGACCTGTCTACGTTAAATCTAAACCAAACCAGTTCCAACAAACTAGGAAAAAAAATTCTTCCTTTTTTTCATTCTGAAAATATTAGGATAAAATGAAAATAATATAGTGTTCTTTATTTATTGTTCTCCAGCAGTATTTTACGGCTTTAATTCCATCTGGAGCTCAGATGTATTCTAACGTCTTATTTCATGAGAATAATTTCTTTCCATAATGACATATTTTATATCGAATAATATATTTCTATGAATATATGCTAGAGAAAACAAATATAACAATAATTCCATTTGAGTTCGATCTACGAGCACGACACGGCATCACCTAGACCGTCTCAGAGATAGTTTTCTAATACGAAAAAAAAAAATTGTCGGGAAAACAATAACAGGTGATTTTTTTCCCTGTGGGTACTTAGAGAATCGTTTATTTAATACTCAACTTATACTAATACGTTATGTTTACCTTATTTTGCTCCCAGTTTCCGCGTTGATTTCAGATGTAAGTAGTTAAATGACTAATCAGAGATGTTTCACGATATTCAATATCAAACATTATGTCGTTGATTGCGTGCAATCATGATGTTCAAATCAATACAATGCATCGAGCGCGCTATTTTGCATCTATTTTTTGTTCCGTTCTCGATTTTATACCCCGCTATGTTCAATTAAAGCAGCCTACGATTCCATTTAACTTCAATACAGTTGATAATTTGAAAATTAATATAAGAAAGCTGGTCATTCCATTAAATGGCTTCCTCAATTAACGGTTTCTATGGAGACATAAAAAAATAGTCACGCTTTATTTTAGATCTTTTCAGCTTGGTATGACCACAACAAAACACTCCTTCCCCTAGTTAAATCATAACCTAGTAGTAAAGACAACGATGGATGCACGGACGGACGGACGGACAGAAATTATGGGATGCCGAGGGAGCAAATCTTGGAAAGTTTATAGGCAGCACAGCTGTCAAACAATGTGAAACACATATCTAAAAAGTAACGAAATGAATGAGAGGAGAGAAAGAAAGAAAGCAGAAAAACTGAGTTCGGCTGCAAGCTTATGAACAGGAGGCGTAGAGGTTGCTTAAGGGTTCGATCTCTGAGCTAACCATGCATTGACTAAGATTAATGCAGATTTTGTTTAAGGGTTCGATCTGTGAGATAGCCGTGCCCTGACTAAGATCAGTCCAGATCAGCCAAATCCGGTCTTTTCAAAGATGGGCGTTCGTTTTAGCGTTATATAAGCAATGCCGGCCTGTTTGTCCGATTGCTTGCCGTAATGTTAGGAAGGATATAAGCCTCTTCCTTTGCCATTCTTTTCTTTTACGTCCAAAATCAACTTCTCGTTTTTATTCTGGTTTTTAGTTAAACTATTTTAGCATCATTATTATAATGTTTACTTCTAATTGTGGTCAAAACTGGGCCATATTTATTTTACTATATTTGTTTCTCATCGTTCAATATTAAAGAGCTAATAATACCTAATAATAACTAATCGAGAGAGATCCCAACCAGCCTTATAATGTGGTATTTGTAACCCACATAACATAAAGTTTATTATTTTAAATGAAGCAACTGCGAACGCTCTTATGCAACAACGATGAAGCCATTATTTGAGCCCACGGTGTGCGCAAGCACTAACACCACTTAAGACCGCAAACAACCTTCATAATTTTATTTTTAAATATTATTATATTCATAATTTTATCATAAAACTTGTTAATACGCTTTGTGTTCAAGTATGAATATCTCAAAAACGACCTCGGGAAACTCTTTTTTTGTTACTTTCCAGAAAATTATCGAAATCAGCATTAAATTTGAAGAAAGAAATCGTGATTCAAAAACGTTTTCATGAATTTTTCTCAATAGTATCCTGCCACCTTAAGCATAACAAGTTTGGATTCAGGTCTAAAAAAGGCTTTATAGTTCTTACCTTTTTGGGGTCAGCGAAAACAGAGACTATTCCTTAGGTGTTTGCGTGTATGGGCCGGTGTAGTGGACCAACCTTCGAAGGGATGATGCTCAATAACTTCTGTTGTAGCAGGAACTAACGGCTTGTCGTATATATATAGTGAATTTTCTTGATGCTACCCCAAAGTAGAATTGAAATTTTATAGACCTATAAACAAATATATAAATCGGACTGGAATACAAGAAAAAAGATGAATCAATATTTAGAATGTTCTGTACAGTCAAATTTATGCCAAGGATACTTTGTAAAGTTCGCACCAGTGTGGTTTTTTTTATGTATCTATATATATATATATATATATATATTCCTTTTCTAGTAATTGTAGGTGTATATTCAATACAGTCAATTACTGCTAAAAGCATTTCAACACAATTCAATCCTTCCTAAAAACAATTTAAATTTTCTCCTTTGTACAAATTTTAAATAAAAATAAAATGTTTTTTGCAGTTTAAAATGAATAGTCTTTTCCCCCGCATTGTTCATTAGTCTCTGGATACACGCAACCAGTCTTGTGATTGATACGAATTCATAGTTCCGATTCAGACTATAATGAACCAATATAACCGTTGCAGCAGTTTTCCCAGTGGAATTACAATCTTGTCCCACAAACAACTACGCAGCATCAGATCTTTTAAAGAGTACCAGAAGAGTACGAAGATTAAGATGTACATGTGAGTTGAGTGTTATATGTTGTAAATATAGAATGTAGTGGTAGTGCGTGTGGAGGGAACGTCACGGAACAGCCCCGTATGGGGAGTGGTGGTTGTAAAATTAAAAAAGAAAAAACATTTTTTTTTTAATTTACGCGATCAGAAATTTAAATTGTCGGATATTCTAGCTAATTTGTTCAGCTTGTGGGACATTAAATTTGAATGATGGAAGAACATCACACTAGATGCAAAATGAGCACATAAAAAGAGCCAGCCCGTACCGCCCGGAACGAGTTACATGATTGGATTAAAAAACAATAGATTGGTCATCCAAACAATAGCACTAAACCTAACCTTACAAAAGCGGTACTGTACTTAGGGAGCAATGAAAATCCAGCTTTCGAGCGGTACTGGATTACTCAATAAAAAAGGGGGGTCACCGCATTCGTTTAGCCGTCAGAATGAGTGGAAGTTCACCCATTTTACGGCAAAAACGTGTGAACAACGTATACATAGAAAGCTGTCGAAAATAAGCCGTATTTTACTGAAAAATAAATCGATCGGTCCCATTTTTCAAATATTAAAATTAGAAATATAAAATGTTATTGTGCTTCAAGTGCGGACTTGGAGCTTTCACATTACGTGAAATTCTATTCCAATTATGCGCAAAATATGTAATAGAACTCTTTACTTTGCGCGTAATGTTTTCCTTATTTCAGAGCACATGTCATTCCCTTGAGTATCATTTCGTTGCTTAACGGTTGAGCATAAGAAGACACATGAATATGGATACAACTCAGACACATAATCTTATTCTCAAGAGAATGACACGTGGTCTGAAATGGGAAAACGATGCACCCAAGGTATATAGGTAGGTCTATTTCAATTTAGATTTCGATCGATTTCGATTTTTCGATTTCCCGTCGTCAGATTTCATAACTTTTGTTAGTTGGGTATTACAAATCACTTTTAAAGAACTAAAAAAAGGGAGTCTCCGACTTCGTTTTGGAGCTATAAAAGACTACAGAAATTTTAATGATATTTTGCTTATCAAAACATTGAATTGACGTTAAAACGACGAGAGCTCACGTACTAAACTCATACGTAGAAAGCGCGCGAACAATGCCCATGAACGTCCATAAATTCTGCACTTTGGTAGATTTTTTGGTGGGGGGGGGGGGGTGGGGATTTCGAAAAGAAAAGGCATTCTGTATATCAAGCAGGAGATCCCCCGATTTGATTTGGTCACAAACAAAAATAATATACATTTTCATCAGCAGCATCAGCATCAGCATCATCGGCATCATCATCGCCATCATCATCATCACCACCATCATCATCACCATTATCAGCAGCAGCATTATCAGCATCATAATCATCATCATCATCACCACCTTCATCATCATCATCACCATCATCACCACCATCATAATCATCAGCAGCAGCAGCATTATCGGCATCATAATCATCATCATAATCATCATCATCATCACCACCTTCATCATCATCATCATCATCATCATCACCATCATCATAATCACCAGCAGCAGCAGCATTATCGGCATCATAATCATCATAATCCTCATCATCTTCACCTTCATCATCAACATAGTAAATACAGCAATAAGGACTGGTTTCCAAAGTGGCCCACAAACAACTAAATCATTTGTCAGCTCTGTAACTTCACTATTTTGGGTTGCCTGTGTAAATTCCTTTTACCTTTGATTAGCATAATCACTCATTCGGCTCAAACGTGCAGGCTTTAATGCTCCTATACCGACTTATTAAAGTGTTTTAGCCTAGTACTGCCGACATTTCCAGTTGACTTTAGTCTATATCGACCCTTATACTATGTTAACAGGTTAGTCAGAGCTTATAAATCACATTTTCCGACTTGTGTAATCCGCGCTGTCTTTAATAAGTTTAGCATACTTGTTTTAAAATCAGTCAAACATGATTACATTCACGCGAGTTAATTAATATTCAAGTATACGAAAATATATAGCATCTGTACAGTACATTTGAGTTAATGCCAGACGAGCATAAAATGGTGTATATTTGATGATTTCATAATCATAATTTTTTTTTTAAATAGTAAGGCCTCAATGTTTGCCTCATTCTTTGTCACTTAAATATTCCTAGTGGCTTGTTGTTTTGCTCTGATCTCTTCTTTTTTTCTGTTTCAGAAAATGCAATTTGTGCAGATGTTTTCTGGTGTATTGGCTTATATTACCCAAGAGATCTTTGCGGGCATCGACTATGGGCTGTGGGTGACTTGGATAATGCTTACTATCAATCACGTGACTTTTTGGAGTTCACCGTGGGGGGCAAACAAGCGATTGACTGAGGGGCAACTAGCGGATGTTAAGTCAAAACATATCAAAATAAGTCCTCAAACTATTGTTTTTGACTATTTCTACGACATGAAACCAGAAAGCAAGAGATCAAAACAACCTCCAAGATTCTACAAGCCATCAAAAAAGAGCTATTACCGGAAGTGACGTCTATTGATAGCAACCTATTGACGAGGAGTTGTTTATTAATATTAAGTTATGGATGATCAAGACGTCATGTGACAAGACGGAGTCTACTCTTAAGGTATGCATTGATCTAAGGCAAAGAAAAAGCCAGGAGGAAAAGGAAAGGAAAAAACGAAACGAAAGGGAGAAGGAACGAAAGGATTTGCAAATGGGTGAAATGGGATGAGATGAAACTGAAAAGGTAGAATGCTGGGTGGTTGGATCAATGACGGGAAGATGGAATGATAATAGGAGGGGTAGTTGAATAGGAAATGGTTGTGGCTTTGATAGATAGAGTTAGCAATTTGGCAAGATAAAATGGGGAAATGGGATGGAATAGGGGTGTGGCATGACGGATAAATAGAATGAGCAAGTTGGACAGATAGAGTAGGGAAATGTATGAATGAACGAATAATTAAGTTATCTATTGCGGTGAAAGAGGAAAAATAATTAAAACGGTTGCGTTAGAATTAATCTAATTTATTTCAAAAACACTAAACGATCATTAAGGTAGTTATTTTGTATAGTTAAATATTCGGAAGATATAAACGATCTTAAGAGATTACGACTCAAGAACTGGCACTTTCAGGTCAATGTCTCCTCGTATTTCAACTGCACTGCTTCAGCAGGAATTCCCATTACAAGACGAGTCTTCTCTCCAAGCACGTTCAACACCTTCAAGCAATATTACAAGCAATTACGTTCAACGTTCTACTAACTTCTAGAACTGAATATTGTCAATTGTGATTTGACCTTGCTCTGTTTTAAATAAACAAACGTCCACTGCGAAAGCTGATTTGCAATTAGATGAACCATAATTCAATTAAAGTCTTCAAAATTGGATAAACTTTGGTTTGTTTTGAAGAAGCCCCAAAAGATGGAAGAGCGATTACAAAAAGTATTAATCGATTATCAGGTGAGTCGTTAAGATCAAAAAAATATATAAGGTTTGCTTATCAAATACTACTGTACGCCATGCAAGAATTGCCTTGCGCACGTAATTACATCAAAAAAGAATGCACATTACTTGTGAAACTCTAAAACAAATAATTCTGAATTCATTCGTTGCCAAAATTTTCATTCATTGAGCGCAGTCATTGTATTTTTTTAAATATATATATTTTTTCTTTTTCAGACGGCAAATTTCAAATGGGTGTGAAAAAAATATTGAAAATCCCTGAAATGATGACTTGGAGTTTTGGTTTGTCACGTGATGTTTAATCTCTTCTGATTCCTCTTTGATTAAACTGAACAAACCGGGGAAAGCCTTTATCAGCAAATAGTGGATTTACAATCAGAGCCGACACCATTGTCTCTAGATCTATAAAAATCCAATGTTGAAGAAATTTCCGATTGAATTGGTTATCTTTGACCAAGCAAGCTTTGGATGTCAGATTCTGGTAAGTCGTTACATTGCTTTAATTTGTCAGGGTTAAAACTTTAAAAAATACGTAACACTCCTTTACGATTCTACTTGATTCAAGTCTGGTTTGATCTTAAAAGAAATCTGAAATTATTTTATCTTTCTTGATTTTAAGTTATTTTTATCATCTAAAATGACAAAGTATTATTTAGTTTAGAATCTTAAAAAGCGATGCGCTTACTTAAAAGACTAGCTAGTAATTGTGAGAAAATGTATTCGTAAGTCAGAAACAAACAGTTCAAGTATTGTATTGGTTCGGTTTTATTCTAAAAAACGCCATTGAAGATGGTGATTATTGTTGTGAGCAGAAAAGAAATGGTGTCTGAGAAAGTTCCTTTTAAAAAAATGGAGCTCGATTAATCTCCTTGAATTACAATAACCAGAAGAAGATTTCAAATAACAAAAAAACAAATCAAATACTTTATCTTTTATTTTAAACAGATTATTCATAGTCCTTGTCTTTCACATATCAGAAAAAATGCCAAAAGATATTTAAATAAAATAAAAAAGCCCCAAAAATAGTAGATTCAAAATGTTGGAATTCTTCGATTGCACGTTACGTCATCGCTACCTGTCGCGGGAACGTTGGTACCATTTAACAAAAGATTTCTTTATAGCATCCATTGTTAACGGCACCACATTGGACATCATGTTTTTGTCTTTTAACTCTCTTGGAGAAATGCTTGCATCCCATCAATTGTCATAGCTTAATAGAACTGGCCGATGGTCGTTCAAAATAGAGGCGTAGAATACTTGCTCTAAATCAGATCTAACCAAGTCTGACAGCATTCGAAATATCATCATCACTATTTGATTAAGAAAATCAGCGGTTAAAAAGATTGAATTTCGTTTATCCCTATTGATTAGATCACATTGGTAACCTTGGAAACGCCGTGTATGAAATTGGAGGTGGAAATGCATTATGGGTTGGAAATTAAACTTGACTCGCTGTTGGGACTGAATGTTATTATAACGCCACGTGGTGGAAAACAATTTAGTTATTAGTATAGGAAATCGCACGATCTCGAGTACGATTCGGAATTTATAGGTACGAGTGATGTTTTGAAAGTTTCCAAAATTGGACTAGCCTTTAGGCGAACTTTCAAAACACCACGAGTATCTCAAAATTCAGAATTGTACGTGAAGTTTGTGCGCTTTGGGTAATGAGACCTCTTCGGCTTGGGGTAATGTTTTTCCCATTTCATACCACGTATCATTCCCTTGAGAATAAGATTCTTTGTTTGAGCTGTATCCATATTCATGTGTCTTCTCGTGTGCAACCGACCGCAAACCTCAAACAAAGAAATGATACTCTAGGGAATGACACGTGGTCTGAAATGGGAAAACATTACGTCAGAGTCGAAGAGGTCTATTGGGACTCTACAGAGTACAATTTGGGATTTAATTGTACTCCTCTTGTCCAATCAGAATCGAGTATTTTTGTTGAGTGTATTATAATCTTGAAAATATTCGCATTGGTTCATAGAAAATCTCTGTAGAAAAAGCTGCTTTAGAAAGGCACCGCCCGATACAAAATAGCTTAATTCAGTTCCCTCGAGCTCTTATTTTTCTTCTCTTTTTTGAAATATTTTAAAATATACATGAAACGTATACAGATTTTAAGAGCAATTTTTCCTGAGCCAAAATGCCAGACTGAGTCTCTTATTTTAGCCAGGAAGTTTATTGCTATCTGGAAATGAGGAGAGAAGGTTTAACAGCCGATCGACTATTAATGATAAGTGTTTGCTAGATTAAGGTCCAGACGGCTGGCCTGGAAGGATAAGTGCTTATCTTCAAAAAACGTGATCTTGACATACAATACTAAAATATGACTGAATTAGTCCTTAGCTTTATTACGAAATATAAGACAAGCTGAATATACTGAATAAACTCTTATTTTCGTATTTCAGACTCTGAAAAATATTTTGTGCAACTGATATTGATTGATTTTGCAACCACACCCTTTTAATGCAGTGAATTATTCCAATTATAATGGAATTAAGGCGAGTATGAAGTAAGAATGCATTCAACCGGGTTAGTATTCTAAAGAGCGCGTACTTGTTTGATTTTCACGGCCTCAGTGTCGGTAATAGAAGACTCAGTGACGAATATAATCTCGCTGTGGGAAATACAGCAACCCTTTAGCCCTATGCCAAAATACCACAACCGAACAACTAATTTTTAGTTCTCATTTAGAGGAAATGGGATAGCAGTTATTTCTTTCCTTTTTCCCTCTATTACTTATAAAGAAATAAAATGAGGATTAAAAAAGACAGGAAATAAGTGGATAAAAAGACGGAACAGATTAAGAGGGAAAAAGGGAAAGAGGGGAAGAGAAGAGAAGAGAAGAGAAGAGAAGAGAAGAGAAGAGAAGAGAAGAGAAGAGAAGAGAAGAGAAGAGAAGAGAAGAGCAGAGCAGAGCAGAGCAGAGCAGAGCAGAGCAGAGCAGAGCAGAGCAGAGCAGAGCAGAGCAGAGCAGAGCAGAGCAGAGCAGAGCAGAGAAGCCTAAAAGGTAAAATTAAAGTTGATTAAAAAAAATAAAATTTCATTCTAAACCTGTACAAAATACTCATCATTAATTGGATTCAATAATTTGATTTAATCAATACTCTACGTAAATAGAATTTATTACTGTCCTCATATGAAACTAATTTAATATAAAAGTTTATAAATATCCTGAGTAAAGAGTGGGTGTAGTTTTAAAAGTAATAATCACGACGTACAATATTAATCGTTAATAATCGTTGAATAAATAGACATAATAACACTTGGAAATTGCACGTGTCAGTCTTACTCCAGCAGTTATTAATTTATCATTAAAAGCTAATACGATAGATAATTATTATCTAACATAAGACTTTTCCTTGTTAGTAATAATACTTAACATCAGTAACTGCTTTGGAAGGACTTAAGACAGATTTTTTAAAGATTTTTTTTAGTTGCATATTCATATTTATGAATATATATTTTTAATCATCACGTGATAGTTTCTTTCATATTTATTAAGGCATAATTATCTTACTGTTGTCGACAAAGATGAAATTTTTACATCATTATTATCAAGATTGTTCGCTCGATTTTAAATTTTTGTTAAATCTACCAGTGCGCCTGCGTCGTAGCTACAATTTTCATTAAGGTAATGCCATGTTGTTGTTGTTGTTGTTGTTGTTGTTGTTGTTTTTTGTTTTTTTGTTGTTGTTTTTGTTTTTTTGTGGAAATAAAACAAGCGAGAACAAGAGCAAAATCAAAAAACAATATCATTAGAATGTTTAAACCAGGAAAGAAAAAAAAAAAGAGGAAAATTTTGACGTTTAAACAAATATTTAATCGATTATTACGGCAAACATCTGTAACAATGGCACGTTTAAAGGTTTTCAAGTCAATAATTTTATTTTTTTACGATGCTGGTTTCCTTTGCTCTTTCTTTTTTTTATTTTATTTTATTTTTTTATTTTTTGAGGGGGGGAGGGGGTGGCTTATACAAATCATCTATCAACAAGGAAAAAAACAAGTTGGTACTTTAGTATACTATATAAAAAGTGGGTACTCCATACACCTTACTGCTCGAAAAACACAGTCTCATTTTTGTTACTGTCCAAGTTGAAGCTTAACAGTAATGGAAAAAAAGAATCCATCAGAAGATCTGTCTGATTCGACATCCTTTTTTGTTTCCTTTGTATAATTTTAATCTAGTCAATTCAGACTATGGCGGCAAGATCAAAGTCTCCTTACTTCAACGTAAAGGTTCTATTTATATAGACTTATCAAAGGAACTAATATTGTTTAAATATTGAATCTGTCGTAAGTGGATTAGTTGAGGACAACAAAGAGGTTTTAGTACTTCTGGGTGCTCAAGTCAAGGTGGTTTAATAGTGAAACTTTAAGATGTCGACCAGCATCCAGCGTTTTGGGAAGGAACGCTCTGTAAATCACTTTGTGACGTCGGTAGCCTCGATATATATAAGATTATTATTATTATTAGCATCCAGCTACCAGAATATACTTGCATAAATGAACATTGTTGCAGAACTGACTTATCTGCAAATATATACAATACTCGATAGGAATATTTTCAAGTATTTAGACAAAAAGCATATATGAAATTTATCTAATTTTTAAGTCAATAATGATGTAATTTTCATGCCAGACTAATCGACCCTACATGTGCTATTTTCGAAGCAGCTAAAGGAAAGTACTTATTTAGAACTTTAAAGCACGTTTGAACTACTTGCAGATTTTTTAAGGTTTGTGAGCCGGCTTGTCTGTGAAACTAAAATGTGAGATATAAATAAAGGTTAAAACGCTAGGGCGTTTCTTGACATTGAAATTCAAGACCGAGCGTCGCAGGCTTAAGAACCAACCACGCCCTATTTCTTTTGTTTGATGTAGATAGAGTCGAAAACGCCAAATATTTGTATTTTTCTTATTATTAAAAAAGAAAAGAAAATAGGATTGAGCATTTTGATGGTGTTGGATTCATGAACAAAAATGAAGCCTTGCAGTAGCGAAACATTGGTCGAAAGAAAAAATAATATACAGTATACCTGGTATACAAAAAGTGGTCGCTGGTCGCTATACAAGAAGGTAGAACTAAACGACCAAATATACAAAAAGTGGTCGAAAGAATCGCTGGTCGGTGTACAAGAGGTTAGAAGTTAGATGTGGTTTACTGCTGTGATTGCTGTAAAACTAACATATGTTAGAGTCATTACTTGCGCTTAATTAATTCTGTTCTAAATGCAATCGTGAATTGTTTTTGCGAATTGACTCAGTAACGAACATGGCGTCTTACTGTCATTGGCGGATCTTTGGGATATAATATGATAGTTGAGCCACCGCCGATAAATATCTACAACAAAGAAACGACTATGTCGGCAGATAGACATTCTTTAATAAACAGGAAAATTGTTGTCAGCCTTCTAGTTTGGAAATGACTTTTAGTGACACTGATTTGAGAAAGGAAACGTGCTGCATATTTCGATGAAGACTTCATCAATCGAGTTGCCATTTTTTTGTGTTTTTGGAATTAATCTACTGGTACAAAAAAAAAAGATGCTCTAAAACGAAGATGAATTGATGCAACGACAACTGTTTATATCCTTTTATTGTATATTGTCAAAAATATGGTTTTAAGTAAATAATATACCACTTCATTGTATGATAATGTGCGATAGACACACAGTAGTATAAGAAGTACAAGTAACCCCCAGTACGATGGCTAATTTGTTATTCTAATTAGACGATACGAGGAGGATACAGCTGTTACGATACTGAGGAGCGGCAGTAATGAATATCACATTTATATTTACCAAACTTCGCACACGAGACATGCAAACGCCATTTAAAAAAATCTATATATATATATATAGTTAATTTACGAAGAGTACAATTCTTCTCGACATTCGTGGTACGATGCAATACTGTTTGACTTCCTTGTCCAATATTTAGGTAAGTAACCATAGATAATTTTAGATGCAGAACCATTTTTTTTCTCTTATTATTGCTCTCCAAAACATTCAATATTTTATCAAAACATTCCTTTTTATATATATATATTCTTTGAAATGAATTTCAACTGATAGATCGATTCAACTATAATGATGTTACTGAACTTAATGGTCCACTACGAGCTGATTATCAACCTTACATGAAGTACTTACTGTTAAAAATGGGCGATCAGAAAATCGCTTAAGATCAATATTAAAGGCCCTTTTATCCATTCTAAAATTTGCCCCATTTTTAAACTTTTGATATTTCATTTTCCTTTTCGTAAAATAAGAAATTATGGATTTCGTCCCATTCTAATTCGTTTACATGTAGTTAAGCTCGTCTTGTAAGTATAGGCCAGTTCCCAATTCCCAGGGCCGCTCAACTCAGATGACAAAAGTTCAGTCCAGTCCTCATGCGAGTAAGATTCTATTGTTTTGTCCTCTGAATTGGGCTACATTGGCAATATCCTGCAACGGGTCTATAGCCATCTATGGCCCTCGTTCCATGATCGGAGAATTTAGAAGTTGAGTTTTGCAGAGTAATAAATAAGTAAAGATTTTGATTTTGCGAAAATGAGAGAGAGAGAGAGAGAGAGAGTAACAAGGAATAAATTTTCTATTATATTTGCCTTGAGAAGTTACAGATTAAAAATCTTTGTTGTCATAGGAAACAACCATATCTGGTTCATTTATAAGGAAGCTTCTAGAAAAAGATATTAAATCAATTAAGAAAGGAAATTAATCTAATAGAGAATTCGCACCATCTCGTTATAGCGGCCATGACATGAGGCAGGAACCTGGTCTAATCTGATTTGGACAAGAAAGAATTCAGTTTCCCAGGGGAAAAAGAATATTTTTCCATCCATCCACCCACCCACCCACCCATCCATCCATCCATCCATCCATCCATCCATCCATCCATCCATCCATCCATCCATCCATCCACCCACCCACCCATCCATCCATCCATCCATCCATCCATCCATCCATCCATCCATCCCATCATTCATTCATCCATCCATTCATTCATTCATTCATTCATTCGTCCATTCTTACTTCCTCTATTCGTCCATTCGTTCGTTCGTTCGTTCGTTCGTTCGTTCGTTCGTTCGTTCGTTCGTTCGTTCGTTTATTTATTTCTTTAGGTATATTTATCATCCAGACAAAATTTTCAGTTAACATATCTATGAACTGGGTGTAATCTTAATTACATCTTTGAACTATGCATGAAAAATTTTAGATCTTTATATAACTTTTTTATAACATTTTATAATTAATCACTTATTGCTTATCGCTTAATGCTTCTCGTATCTAAAAAAATTTGTTCTATAATTTCTACTATTTCTCATTTCTTTCCATAATCTTTTTTCCCATCTAGTCTATACATACACGCTGTCGTCGTCTAGATCTTTGTATGATTTATGTCCATTTATCGTCTTACAATCTAAAAAAAGAAACTTGAACTTGGCATGCTTTGGCAGATGATATCGACGATTGGATATCTTAACTTATTTGATCGATTTTTTTAATTTACAAATGCGAAATTGATTCTTAAGCCATTAAAATTAAAATAAAAAATACGTATTTTGCAAAGAAACGGTTCCCCCCATAAATGTGTTTTTGTTGTTTTTTGTTATTATTGTTGCTCTTGCTGCTATTTTTGTTGTTGCTATTGTTGATGCTGCTGTTGTTGTTGTTGTTGTTGTTGTTGTCGTGGTTGCTGTTGTACGTTGTTGTGGTTGTTATTGCTACTGCTGCTATTGCTATTCGTTCTGTTGTGGCTGTTGCTGCTGCTACTTACTGTTGCTGTATTTGATGTTGCAGCTTTTGATCATTATAACTAACTGCGATTTTGAGCCAACAATAAAGGTTTATATTGACGGCTATTGGCGGCGAAGCGGCGAAGGCAAATACACAATATATTTTCTTTCAACGCCGCCAATATAAACCCGTATTGTCGGCTCAAAATAGCAATAAGTTTTGTATCGCGATCCTCCTATTCTTAAATCTTGAAATGAAGAAAAAAGCGATAAACAAGCCTGATTCGTTTGAAATTCTCACTACCTAACAGTGGTCACCCTAGCAACGGTTTCTTGAAAATTGCCGAGGACATTTTCGAGTTTTCACACACACAAAAAATTCGTAAGTTTTACCTGTTTTGATTGTAATACTTTCGACACTAGAATTAATTTTATTACTCTACTTGTAAAACAAATAGTTAATAAGAGAATTTATCATATGATCCATATCTGCCCGGGCGCGCGCTCATAAAAAGCCTTCGGGAAAATGGCGTGAGCAGGGCCGTACATATTATCTGATTTTACAACTATTTTTGTCATGGAATAACTTCTAAAAGTCGAGTTTTCTTCGAAAGTTTAGTTTGATTAATGAAAACAAATATTTGGCGTTGTTTTTCACTCACCTGTAGCAGAAAGCGAAGGACACAGCATATCATGTTCTTATCCTTGTGTATCACAAGTCAGGAAATAAGTTATGAAGATTAAAGCTGTAAAAAAAGGATGTAAAACATGAAAAAAATTAATTTTCTGCCATCGATGTTGAGATTAGTTCCAATGTGAACTGTTGCATTCAGAAACCAGACTGAGATACCAAAAAAGTGCGGTTTTCGCCGTCAATCAAATCTCATGAGCCAATCACGCGCGGTAATTCTGAGCCGACAATACGGGTTTATATTGGCGGCTCTCTTTTGAGCAAACTTATAAGAGGATCGCGATACTTACTGATATCGTAGTGAATATGTTAGTGTTGTTGGTACTTGTGCTGTTGTCTTCACGTCAAGCCAGTTCCTGAATCCGCACCTTCATTTTGCTTTACTGTTTTTGTGGCTAACACCTCTGCGGGTGCAATTTTCTACAATCAAATTAGAACTATGATTATCAAAACTCATTGTATATATTATAGATTTATCTCGCTTTGTTTCAATATTTAGTACAACTCAACAGCACTCCATTTCAAAGCAACTCAGTAATTACTTTGATAATTTCAACTAAATCTTTCCTTCTTCCACTAATTACACTGCAAACTGTCGATTCAAAAAACAACAACAACAACAAAAAAAAAAAAACAGTGCTAACATCACGTTTATCGTTTTTTAATGGAAGTAACAGGTAATTGTAGATTTGAATGAAGACATTATAACTAGTACACTTAACCCACCTATCGATGATCAAGAGCGTGCAGCAGATATATGATCAATGTATT
Source organism: Actinia tenebrosa (assembly GCF_029948245.1). Taxonomy (NCBI): domain Eukaryota; kingdom Metazoa; phylum Cnidaria; class Anthozoa; order Actiniaria; family Actiniidae; genus Actinia; species Actinia tenebrosa. The sequence goes on along the minus strand of NW_028292572.1, from coordinate 1,927,103 downwards.
ATGGGTTTTACCGGGTTCATAATTGCTTTCCTTCCGCGCCAATTTTATCCTCCCTTATCTATTATTTTACTTCTATTAAGATAAATAAATAGATAGTAATTGTAAAAGGAGTCCGCATACATTTTAGTTAGCACAGATCAAAGACCATTCAGTAAGGCAAAGTAATCAATAGAAGTCAAGGTAAATAAATAGATAGTGATTGTAAAAGGAGGCCGAATACATTTTAGTTATCACAGATCAAAGACCATTCAGCAAGGCAAAGTAATCAATAGAAGTCAAAGTATTTATCAGACACCACCTCCAAGCAAATAAGGTTTGAATCAAATACTAACTATACCTTATCTCTTAAGATCGGATCTTATTTGAAACAGGATTAGTTTTGGCGGCCTCAGTTTGTTATTGAATGTTAACTGCTTTCAAATGATATAAATAGTGATTAAAGCAACAGAGAGTAATATATATATTGGTTAGAAAATGAAGTTTTGTTAGCCGAAATATGACGAATTTATTTTGTTGACCTGCTAGCTTCACCGAGACTGGCGTTTCGGTAGTCTTCTGGGGTCTCGGATTTGATTCCTTGACATGACATCACATGTGAGTAGAGTTGAGGACTCTTCCTTGATTGGAGGGTTTTTTCGGATTCTCCGCTTTTCTCCCTCGGCAAAGCCCTGACTTTGATCAGCCCAGAGGTTGTTTCAGGGTTTGATCTGTGAGTTAGCCATGCCCTGACTTAGATCAGACCATGGGTTGTTTCAGGGTTTGATCTGTGAGTTAGCCATGCCCTGACTTAGATCAGACCATGGGTTGTTTCAGGGTTTGATCTGTGAGTTAGTCATGACAGTCTAAACGCTGTTTCAGTGTGTCGATAAAATTTGTGGGTATTTGACACGATGTATTTGAAGGCTTTAAAGTGAAACTTTACTTAAAGGGGTTGTTGATTTAGTCTACTATATAACTCGCCTAAACCAAGGAAACTTGATAGTTTTGATCATGCGTATCTCTTGCTATGTACGTGTTACGGAAAGTAGAGCTTGAAGAAAAATACATGAAAATATAACAAGCGTCACCGCGACGTATACTATACCAAGTACTATTATAAAAGTGTTTAACTATGTATTTACTAACAAATAATCACAGTTTTCGTTTTCAAATTGTTGTATTGATTGTCCAGGCGACAATCTTTAGACAAAAATATTTAATATTTAATCGATAAAAAAACGCAAACCAAAAATACCAGATCTAGAATGATCGGGCACGACTTCTTTCGCGTCAAATTTCCAGCTAACAAAACAAAAAAAACACAGATAAGCTAATCTATCTAAGTTGCTTTCATTCACGACCACGACTAGCAGACTTTACGAGTGTTTCATGCAACCCCGTCCTTCATCGCTAAAAAAAATTGATTTTAATCTGAAACAATGTCGAAATGTGCTGACAAGCAATCGTTCAAAGGTAAAGTAGATTCGTCATTCTACTATAGCTTGTCGACACGTATCTGTTTTATTGATATAGAACTAGTGATTTAAATATCCGTCCCAATTATATCGGTCAAGAACTGTAGGTTTGTAAATATAGCATGTTTGATTTGATTTAGTCCTTTGCTGTCAGCGGTAGCTTGCTGAAAATACTCTATTGAAGTGAATAAGGTAGTGATTTCGTTTTAAAAAAATGCTTTATTTCAATCTTAGTATCCATAGCCATAGCTATTTAAGCAGTAGATATATGTGAGAAGTTGGAGGGATCAGAGCTGCGTATATATCTCGCGCAATAGTAAAGGAAGTTCAGAAGTCTTTCTTTTTCTTTTTCTTTTTTTTTTTTTTTTTTTTTTTTTCATTGTTCTTGAACTGTCTAAGAATTCTCTCTATTACATGATCATTTTTCACCAAATAAGTTTATAGTTATGAAATATACCTTAAATGACACATTTTCAGTCAATAAGCTCCAAATTGAAGGGTTTTTTTATCATATCAAAAAAAGAAAAGAAAAAAAGAAGAAAAAGAAAATAATTGAATCTTCTCAGCTTTTTAAGGACATAAAGTTCGATTAATTTTGCCTTGTATTACGTCATTAATCGTGTGAAGATCGTATTAGAATAGCGCTAGCTGCAATTGGAAAATAATAAGATTGACGACAGTAGTGCCTAAAGATATGTGTACCCATGAATACACGACAGTCCCTTCTTGTTCCAATTCATGTATATCTCATTTATATGTCACTATATTTTCACTTCTAAAAGTTTGATCATTGTGAATCACAACAACCATGCACCACCATCGTCACCGTCATTATCGTTATCATCGTCATCATCACCATCACCATCATCATCACCGTCATCACCGTTATCATCGTCATCATCGCCATCACCATCATCATCACCGTCATCACCGTTATCATCGTCATCATCGCCATCACCATCATCATCACCGTCATCACCGTTATCATCGTCATCATCGCCATTACCATCATCATCACCGTTATCATCGTCATCATCGCCATCACCATCATCATCACCGTTATCATCGTCATCATCGCCATCACCATCATCATCACCGTTATCATCGTCATCATCGCCATCACCATCATCATCACCGTCTTCACCGTTATCATCGTCATCATCGCCATCACCATCACCATCATTATGATCGTCATGATCATTATCATCAATGTCATCATCATCATCATGTATTTATCAAACACTCATGCTCAACGGTGAACGTTGTGTTAAATGATTGGCGACTTACAATAAATTATATGCACCTAGCTATAACTCATCAGTATCGTCTTACTATAGCATGAATAATTAATAAGAAAGAAAGAAAGGAAGGAAGGAAGGAAGGAAGAAAAAAACAAACAAACAAACAAACAAACAAAGGAAGGAAGGAAGAAAGAAAGAAACAAACAAACAAACAAACAAACAAACAAATAAACAAACAAAGGAAGGAAGGAAGAAACAAACAAACAAATAAACAAACAAAGGAAGGAAGAAACAAACAAACAAACAAATAAATAAACAAACAAAGGAAGGAAGAAACAAACAAACAAACAAACAAAGGAAGGAAGGAAGAAACAAACAAACAAATAAACAAACAAAGGAAGGAAGGAAGAAACAAATAAACAAACAAAGGAAGGAAGGAAGAAACAAACAAACAAATAAACAAACAAAGGAAGGAACAAACAAACAAGCAAGCAAACAAACAAATAATCGAACGAAGGAAGGAAGGAAGAAACAAGCAAACAAACAAATAAACAAACAAAGGAAGGAAGGAAGAAACAAGCAAACAAACAAATAAACAAACAAAGGAAGGAAGGAAGAAACAAACAAACAAACAAACAAAGGAAGGAAGGAAGGAAGGAAGAAGAAAGAAAGAAGCAAGCAAGCAAGCAAACAAACAAACAAACAAACAAACAAACAAAGGAAGGAAGGAAGGAAGGAAAGAAGAAAAATTGGAAAACTACATCGTTTTTTAGAATTATCATTTATCAGTCATCAAAAGTTATTTATTGTTAGAAAAGTAGTCGTTATTTCAGTATTCCATTTGGAATGCACACGTCAGCTAGCAGATTTTATACTTGAACCGCATCTATACTTGGCTTGCTTTATAATGTTATCTTTATCATCAATAGTTGCCTTAAGCTATAACTTGCTAGAAGGAATAGATTAGCAATTTAAAAACCTATTAAAGTTAGAGAAAAAGATGTACATTACCGATTAGATAAAAACTAGAAAACTCGACTAACTGAAACCACTTAAACAAACCTGTTTGATCCTACGAGAAAAAGACTCTGAGGAAATAAGTATTATTTAAAGAAGTAGTGTTAGCACAGATATTAACAGTGTAAACCAATTTTGAAAAGGTAATTAGCATTAAAAAAGCAATTTGATAAATTAGTAATGCAGAAGAAATAGGAAATTCGCGCGCGTGCTGTGTGCAGTTATAAAGTACACGGGGTTTGGTGGAACACGAGAGAAGTCATAGGAAAAGGACGACGCGTGGCGGAGTGCTTGTCGACACTTCTCGAGTGTTCTACCAATCCCCAAGTGCTGTGCACACAGCACAGCAATCAAGGTTTTCTTATAAAATAAAAGTTACAATAACCGTTATTTTAGATAGGAATGACGCAACTGAAAGTGTGCGCGCGTGTTGTGTGCTCTCATTAAGCACGCGCTCCCTACCAACCAACCAGAACACGATATTTATAACAGATATTTCATAATTATTAATAGAGATAGATAGACCGTCGCTTATTAGAATTAAGGTCGATAAAAATTCGGATACGAAATGTTCTCCGTCCACACTAATACGGTTACCCGACGTTTTCAAATTGTTCCACTCTGGAGACCGTATTCGAAAAAAAAATCGTTTTCGGTGAAGAATTGTTCCGGATTCGCCCGGACTAGTGTGGACGGTAGGCCTAACCGAATAAATAAAAATTCGGATTCAAATTTATCCGGTATAGTGTGGACGGGGTCTTAATTGATACGATCAATCAAACCAAAGTAGGCTTTGATAATTCCAACACGCTATAGATCGAGCTCTTTCAAATGCTTAAAAGGCATGAACAACATCATTTAATACAAGCGAATTTGAAAGCCTACCATTAAGGTGTTATATAAAGAAATGACGTCATCTACTATTATTCAATGATAATGGAAAACTGTAAGAACATCTGTATCCCCGGGGTATCTTATCCCTCTTAGCGATTAATCAGACCGACTGGAGTTTGATTAGGAAAAAGATGTAGAAGCTTCTAGTCATCACGGGCACCAGAGACTGACAAAACAATCCAAACCAGTCTCTCGGGCTTCTTTTTTTTTTTACTAGAATCATCAATCAACGAATCATTAATTTAACCATGACGTTTTCTTAGTGATCGTTCGAGGTATAGTCATTATGTCCGCAGTCAACACGCTGCCAAGACACGTAGCGATATATTTGCAAACCACATTTCCGTTCAAACCAGTTCAAGTCAAACTGGCAATCTTCAAAGTCTGTGACAAAGCCGACATTTACTACTCGCCCTCCCCTCCCTGCCTAAAAGTGTCAATGCTATAAGTCACTCTTGGTACAATATGATTAAGACCCATGAAAACCCTGCAACGAGCAGCTGGTACACGACATTAGCGTTTGATTAGCTGGCCTTAAGAACTAAACACTATATTATAAAAAAAAAAGGTTTGCCTTTAGATATATGCACTTTGAGTTAGTCAACTGACTAACTGCGAGGCTCGTCAAACTTGAAAGCCGGAATGTTCATCATTTAAACTCCCTAAAAGGTTAGTATTTAAAAAACATCATTACTTTAAGTTTCACATTTAGACTTTTGTTCATATTGATTTTTAAGATTCCTGTAGCAATAATGCGATTAATTGGAAAACATAAAATCGTCTGTATATTGTTACTTATTTTTTCAAACAATTAATATCTTAATTTATGTTTTAAGTCTAAGAAGGTGAGATTCTGCTGCTAAGAACAGCAACGAATATTAAGCCATTAAACTTTTACTGGATCACGTTATCAAGCAAAATCTTGTTTGTAGTTTAAATCATTTCTCCGCCCTGGTTCGAACTGATCAAAGATCAGTTGGCAAAAGTAAGTAATCGAAACGTGGTTGGAACTAGAAAAAAAAGAAGATAAAGAAAGAATGTATCTTGGGTTTTTTTGTTTTTTTTTTTTTTTTTTTGATTTTATTTATTTGTTTATTTATTCTTATTCGGATTTCAAATTTTATCTTGATCGAGCTGAAAAGACTGACGTCGAAAGTTGTTAAGAATGAATTTTTCATTATGAACTTGATTTTGGTATCGCGTTGGCGAGGCCTAAATATAGCTTGGCCGCGGAAAAGATTGTGGTGTTCATATGCTCATCCGTTGGGAAGCGGCCGTGATAAAGTTGGATTTTTTTATTGTGCCTTCGTATCTAATCTTGTTTCGGGATGATTTAGAATGATGGTTCAATAACCTAATAGCAGATCTTTAATTTTTATGAGAAACAAATACGAAAATATCGGCCTCTTTCGTTTCTGTAATCAATATGAAAAATTATAAATCGAGAATTAATGACAACTAGCTTGAAGATAATAACTCATGAATAATGCATCGAAACGATTTCATGATAAGGCTGTGGTTGCTATAACTAGTTCAGAGTTTGTTAGCTATATTCATAATTACAAGTATGGATGAGAGCTTGATATTTGGTTGGTGTTTTGATCACGGAGTTTCTCACTTGGCGAATCCGATTAGGGGAGACCACATGTTTGCCACATTTATCTCATTTACCACATGTGACCTAACACGGATCTCTCGTCTGCTAAAACTGATTTTTACGAAATCCTCTTCCTATATTAGTATTCGTATTTTCACTATATTAACATCCAAGCCTGTCTTGCAATAGCCTTGTTTTTCTATGTATCATTGTTTGTCATCTTTTTGCGCAATTATTAAGATCAAAGTCAAAAGATAAGACACTTCACGAGGATATGAGCACTCAGCTTATATATTTGAAATTAAAGGGTTTGATATCGAGCATGTTATTGTATGTCAGTACTGACAGGATGACTGGTCATCTATGATCGCAATATTATAAAAGAAAACAGATTGATCGATATGAAGATGAATTATTTGATCTTTAAAACGATACAATAATCTTGTTTTATCGTTTGTGCGATTGGCACCGTCGCTGGTTTGTGTTTGTGTCAATGTCAAAATCACCTTCAAAGTCGCTGTAACGCATGCGCAATACATGAAAGTCGCCATAGTGGACATATAGTTAAAACCGATTAAAAAAACACGATAGGAGGTCAGTGAAAACATGATTGGCGTGAATAAATATGACAAAAGGGCAAAAAGAAAAAAAAAAAGGAGAAAAAAAGTCAATAATCAAGGTGCGACTAAGACTTGATTTTATAATATGGCGAATAACAAGATACAAAATTTCTATTTTTACTCTATTTTATAAATTGTTTTATTTCAAAGCGTTCAGCACAGAATTAATGAAAAGCGTTATATACGTCAACTGCATAATAATTTGACATTCACATTAATTGATATATTAAGGGATTTCTAAACACAATTAGAGAATAACGTAGTTAAAATGTTTACGGTCTTCGGCAGACTTACGCAATTGTGTAGGTATTGTGCGAAGGAAAGTTCATATCTTAATCCGTTGCCTTTCGAGAATGATGCGTCAATCCCATTTTTTATGCAACGCCAAAAAAACCGTATCGGTAAGTGTCTCATGAGATGAAGAGGAAATTTTTTAAAAACATAGAAAAGGAAAATGTGTATAAAGAAAATAAAACAAAAAGGAGAGAAGAGAAGAGGAGAGAAGAGGAAATGGAATGGAATGGAATAGAATGGAAAGGAAAGGAATGGTGAGGAGAGGAGAGGAATGGAATGGATTGGAAAGGAAAGGAATGGTGAGGAGAGGAGAGGAATGGAATGGATTGGAATGGAATAGAATGGAAAGGAATGGAGAGGAGAGGAGAGGAAGGGAAGGGAATGGAATGGAAAGGAAGGGAAGGGAAGGGAAAGGAATGGAATGGAGTGGAGTGGAGTGGAGTGGAGTGGAAACGGAACGAAACGAAGCGAAGCGAAACGAAAGCAAACGAAACCTAAAGTAAGGAATTAAAAAATGGGAAATAAATGGGAAAAATGGAAGGAAAAGGAAACGGACAAGAAACCTGAGAGAATCTGATGAAATTTGTCGGTGAAATCTTTGTCTTTTTATCTAATACAATTTGTCTAATTATCTGAGTATATCGCAACATTACGGGGCATTCCTTTTGATTCCATTGTTTACTGGCAATCTGGTTATTGTGGTTCAAGGCCCTCCACAAATCTATATTTATGGTTATCATTCTAATCGCTTTTTCTTTTCTTTTTTTTAAATCTTGGGATTAACAAAGAAAGGGGAAATATTTTGAAGCGATAATGACCAGGGAATGACCATAAAGCGAATTGTCTAATTGACAACAGAATTAGTAATTTAAAGAGCAATGGTTGCTTTGCCTAATGAATAATGCTTTGAGCATTTTATCACTGCCAGTCTTCTTCTTTAGCTTTATACAGCGAATTGTCTAATCGACAACAGAATTAGTAATTTAAAGAGCAATGGTTGCTTTGCCTAATGAATAATGCTTTGAGCATTTTATCACTGCCAGTCTTCTTCTTTAGCTTATACTTGATACTATCAAATGGAAATGATATTTTGAGTGCTTTTTAAAACTCGTTGCCAAAAGGGGTTGTTTTTTAAATCTATTTTTGAATATGTTTTAGTCACGATCGTTTCAAAGAGGTGTATTTTGTCCGAATTCTTATTATGTCTGATAAGGATGAGTAATAAATGATTCAAACCATTTCCATCAAATACCTGCCGAGCTCACCTAAGTACTTTCGGCTCATCCTCTTTCATAATCGGGATTATTCTGTACGAAATTCAATAAGGGTCTGTTTTGATAAATATCTGATCTCACAGATCGTAATTGAAAACTAAAAGACGTTTTTAATCAAGTCCTTGAGTCCATAAAGCGAAAGCATGTCAGGAGAAAGAAGAAAAGGCCAACGGCTAATCTTTTTAGCGGATCCTTTGTGCGTTCTCCTTGTAATGTTTGTCTTCGAATTCGTTAATTTTTTCTTCTTCAGTTTCCTTTGTTCGTTCTGTGTTGTGTAGGAACAACAGTGTTAATTATTTTGGTAGGATTTCCTTCAAGTGTGGCCACCTTGGAATATTATATTTATATAGCAGCAGCAGCAGCATATTTCATCTCTTCTACCAAGGACTTAAGACCAACTGGGCAGAATTGAGGTAAAAGAAAAAGGCTTTTTTTTTTTTAATTTTTTTTTATAACACAAATCCTAAATATTTTGAAGCATGTTCTATTTAGTCTAGTCCACTAACCTGATTTCGTTCTTATTATGAAAATATAACATCATATCTTTTCAATCAGCATATGCAAAAAGAAAATTGCAAACAGCTTTGGATCAAAAAATTATGGGTAGTCAGTTGTTCTTTCAATTTCACCGTAGTATACCTTAAAATTTCTTAAATAAATAATATAGGTTTCCTCAATATTCTTAAATATCTCCGAGATTCTTTTGTGAGAAAAAATTCAATCAAGGGTCTCTCATCAAAGCACTTTACGAATGTCAAATAAATTCATTGCAATGCAAGCTACTTTATGTTTGATATCATGTATATATTTTGTTGATAATATTTATAAATATTAAGTAATTACTAATTTGTAGCTCTCTGGTAAACTTATAGGAAAGATAATGGGCTGCCGACTGCGGGGAACTAGAATTTTTTTCGGAGCTCATCGTTTCCTTCGCTTTTTGTTTTGGCATGAAAAATACTTTATGATGTTTTTCAAATTAGTTATCTAGAGGTTAGTAACATATTTAGAAGGTCAACCTCTTTACCGAGGCAGCCTAGCGTTAGACACGTGACCCTCCTTACAGCTTTTTTTCATAAGAAGGTTTATTTGATACCCTACACATGAACACATAGCAGCAGTAATATGATTGAATACTACTTTACATGGACTACAACTCTTTTTCTTAGAAGGTTTATTTGATACCCTACACATGAACACATAGCAGCAGTAATATGATTGAATACTACTTTACATGGACTACAACTCTTTTTCTTAAGAAGGTTTATTTGATACCCTACACATGAACACATAGCAGCAGTAATATGATTGAATACTACTTTACATGGACTACAACTCTTTTTCTTAGAAGGTTTATTTGATACCCTACACATGAACACATAGCAGCAGTAATATGATTGAATACTACTTTGCATGGACTACAACTCTTTTTCTTAAGAAGGTTTATTTGATACCCTACACATGAACACATAGCAGCAGTAATATGATTGAATACTACTTTACATGGACTACAACTCTTTTTCTTAAGAAGGTTTATTTGATACCCTACACATGAACACATAGCAGCAGTAATATGATTGAATACTACTTTACATGGACTTATATATTAATGAGGATATTTCAGCATCGTTGTCATGGCATTGTAGAGAATATTTCCTTATAAAGGTGAACAAACGAATAAAGGGAAATTAAATAAAAAATGGATGATGGAGCTTATAAAGGTTATTTATTTTTGCACTTCCAATTCGTGACTTTTCGATACTTAATTTGTTCAAGATAAAATTCCGATAAGGCGGCATTTTGTTAATGGATATAACTTACTTTATCAGTCGGTTTTTCTTCAATTCTGTGACACACCCAGCATTAATTGCATTAGAAATCCTCATTTTTCTTCCTGCGTCTCTTAAAATACAAAAATTAAGTCTAATTCAATGTGTGATTAAAGGCATTTGTTTGTGCTGATCATTAATTGTCCTTTACTGAGGATAACATGACATATAGTGTATTGTTCGTGGACAAGTTCGAGGAATTTTCCGTTTCTTTCAACAATAACCATCAGCAATAAGAATAACCATCTAATCCCAGAATAAACGCATGAATCATAAATAAGAAAAGTAAGGGAATATCGGATGGAGCCAAAGGTATGTCGAGATGGCTGAGACGACCTGCCTGATCTGAATGAATGTTCATTACCTAACATTTCCAATAAAATCTCCAATGGAGAAGCTGTAGAAGGACTAAAGTAATCACTTTAGAGTCAGGCCATAAGATATTTCCATAATACAGTGCAAAACATCCGCTGTTTTGATTACTTAGGCTGTTTTTAGCTCAAAACAACGACCTCCCAAGGCGAAGTTATATTGCAAATCGTTTCCACACTTTTTCAGTCTCTTTATTCAGAACAAAGTAACTTTATCCAAAAAATCTTTGGTTTCAAATTTCATAGAAACTTTCTCAACGGGAGTACGAGACGTCTTTGTTTAATATAATGCTCATGTTTTTTTAAAAAATTTAAAGTTTCTACAATGGTCTAGGAAATTATCAATACTTCCGATGTCAAGAGAAAGTCCATCTCCTGCATATCCGTCCTTGAAAATTGACTTTCATTGTTGAGGTTTGTTGACCTTGTAATCCGTTTTAAGTAATTTCAATAGAACTCATAAGTTCATCGTAACACTTCTTGATCATCTTCCCAAAAGCGGAAGGTTAATTCTTTATATTTTACTCCAGCGTGAACACTTCGCGTGTTCACCGTAGGTCGTCTCGAAGGTGGTCTCATTAATTACTGTTGTTCGTGTTTTTTCTCGTATGATCAAATTATCTTGATCCAGAACTATTATATCAGCTTTAAGAAATAATGTGAAATAACTGCACACCGAGTTATAGGATTATTAACTATTTCCTCGTAATTGCTACTAAAAGGAGTCAGGTTAATCTCGTTGTAGTGCGCATGTGCTGTGGGATTGTAAGAGATAGAGGAGAAGAAGTAAGGTCACTCCATGGAATAACTTCTAGTAAGTATCATAACGGAAATTCTTAAATGTGCCTCAAATCTTATGCTTCTAGTCGTATATTTCGAATATACTACAAATTCGTACCGATTCAGTCGGTTTATCGAATCAATCTACAGATTCATAGCGATTTTTTTTTAATCATTCTACGAATTCACGGCCATATTTTCATTCTAAAAAATAGTTTTCCCTTATATTCGTTCCTTACTTTTTGTTTTCCTTTCTCAATTTTTACACTTAGGTTTAGATTTAGGTTTAGGTTTCAAGAATTCAGTGCAATGCTAATTCCTCTTTTATCTATCGCTTGTTCTTTGTCTATATAAGCGCTCTTGAATATTTTATAGTACGAGCGCTATATGAATTTTAGCAATTATTGTTATTATTATTTATTCCTAGTGGCTTTGCCATTAAAATGTGCATTTTAGAAGGGCATTGAAAACACGGAGTTTGTGAGTGAGAGACATAGAGACAGAGAGTGAAAGAGAAAGAGAGAAAGAGAGAGTTGTAAGGTAATCATATAGCAAAGAATAATTGACAAATAATCTATACGAAAATAATAATGACAACACTATCAACAACGATAACTAGAACATTGTTGTTGGCGGAACAAGAACAAAAGTAGGAAATGTTCCCGGAGAAAAGATTTTGATTAGATAAAACTGATTACGAGAGAAGAAAAAAAAAAAAAAATAGAATTCTGGGGGGAAATTGGTATTTTTAGTTCCCAACATGTAACGTAAGTTGGAAACTGCTAGAAATCTTACATAGATGAAAGACTCGCATTGAAAAAGATATATAATAAAAGTTTTGATAATGATACATGCCCGTGGGGGGGGGGGGACTCCCTTTGTTCAGGTGGTAAAGGTGATCGGCAGTCGATTTTTAAAATGCCCCTGAAAGGTACGCATAAATGAAAAAGGCTCTTAAAACCAACCTGATTTCAAACCCTAAAAGGTACAGCTTTATTTCAGTAATTTACTATTAACCCCGGCTATCAACGCCGGTTTAACGAATGACAGGACAGCGTATAATAAGATTTCAGCGATGATCATATTAAAGAAATATTTAGTGCATCATTGTAAAGTAAACAGCGGCATAGCTTGGATAACGCCCATAATAAATGACCCCAAAAGGTACGGAGTTATGTTACGTAATTGACTTTTGAGCCGGAACCCCTAAAAGGTCCACACAGGGAACATTTTCAACCCTAAAAGGAGCACCGATCACCCCTACAACCTGAACAAAGGGAGTACCCCCCCCCCCCCCCCCCCCCCCCCATATAATGGCGAGAAAATGTATTCGAGACGTCGTAACTAATTCTATTTTTAAATTTAGCCTCATAAGATCTAGAAGTTATATATTAATATTGGATATTATTTTCAGTAAATGGGAAATCAGTTTCTCCCTTTTACTATCCGTCACTATTGCAATTGGTTTTTGTCTTTAGACCTTTTTCGAATTCGTAAGACACCACTTGTCTAAATATTCTATTCTATTCTAGTGTTCAAGTTCAAGTTCAAGTTCAAATTCAAGTTTATTTTTACAAAAGAATGTCTATATTTACACAATTTATCACCCTCTCGCAAATAGCACTAAGCTAATCTAGGTGGGAGGCGATATATTACATTATATTACAGTGTATTCGTATAAATCATTTTGTTAAACTTAAACCTAAGTTCTCACAGCTGCTCCAATGGTTTTGAGTTGTTTTGAGTTTTGGCGGCGATGATGAAGATGATAACGATGACGATGGATTTTGTTTGATGATTTTTACAATAACTTACAAATTTCTCGCGCGCTGATTGGTTATTTTTTATCATTAATAAGAGGACAGACAGATAAAACTGACGTTAACGAGCGCGCGCTCTTTCCGTTGGTTGTTTTGATCACTAAGAATGAGAAGTTTTTATCGTTTTTGTTATTGTGAAAAACAAATAGACATCAGTTTTTTATGTGTCTGTCCTCTTATTGACAATAAAAACGGATGTCTATTTGTTAAGTTAACTATGTTGATGATGACTGTGCTAGTCAGTGCAGAACAATAACTATTCCAATTGGTCGCCATGTTTTTATTCGGCGTAAAGTCGAGACAGTTTTCCTCCATGGTCAGGGCCACACACTCAGGCTACGCCCTCGTGGCTGACGTTATATCTAATGCATTGATCCTCAAATACGCTTAATTACATGCTCTAACACTTAGGTATTTCTTACACTCATTAGACCCGGAGGAAACTAAGACTTCTAGCGTCAGAAAGACAAACCACAAAATCTAGGTCTATTTTCGTTGCGTTTCAAATACATTCAAGTCTAGTATCGACGGGTTTTGTCAAGTGCTTTCGTGATGGCATACCAAAACGCAGTCAGTGAAAATGAAAGCTTTCTGAATAAGACTAATTGTGTGCTTGCCACATAAACCGTAATACTGGTTGTGGTTGTCATACTTATTCAACCACTATCCAAGAACCGGCTATATATAGACAAGAGCGGATCCAGAGAAGATCCCTGGAGTCCAACGAGTTGTTTTCTTCTTTCAATTACTATATATTACATAGAATCTTAAATCTGATATCGTAAACCTTCTTTATTGAAAGTCATGACTCTAATGTAGGTTTATGGCTGGGATGTTAATGTGTTACGACTGGAACAGTGTATGTATGACGTCAAACATGACGTCACTTATTGAGTATAGGCTTTAAAAAAAACCTGGATCCGCCCTTAATAGATCCGCCCTTAGAATATGAACTAAGAGAAGAAATCCTACCTATATAGCCTTGTAAGTATCCTGTGCACAGTTTGATGCTATTTTTAGTTTGGAGATATTTTGAGCGAAGAACCTGATTGGTTGATTTCTTGAGGGTAGACGGCTTCCAGTCTTGCAGCAAACAAAGCCTGTGTTTTTGTCGTGGACGTAGCGAAATATGGCGCTTTTCGTGTCCTAAAACGAGGTATTAAAGGGAAGCATGATTATCGCGCGGGTATGGTAACGAGTTAAAAATAGCATCAAAGTGTGCACATGATGGGGCACGGGGATTCCTTCTCTTAGTTCATTTTCTCTTGAACCAAGTCTATGCTTTATCAATAGTCGTCGTTTGAACTAACTTATTCTGTTTGTTTGTTACTTTACAGCTGGATCATTATTGAGTATTATATATCTAACTACTTTGGTAAACCATCTTGCAAGACATAAATGATAACAGATAACTGCTAAACCAGCTTGGACTACACTAAAAAAAAAACAACAAATAAATGCAGAAAGACTGAAGTAATTTATCCCAAAGACAACCAAAGAAATAAAGTCAAAAAATATACTGCAAGCCACAAGGCCATCAAGCTCAACATTCCCAAGCAAATAATTGACATCGAAAAAAATTCATAGAATTGACTATGTTGAAGAGCAACCAATCAATGTCTAATAGCAGCCGAGCTTCTAACATATCAAACAATACTACAAACTCCAAAGACTCCGAATACAATCGATACATTGGAGTGATGTCATTCACCTTTCTCATTCTAATTCTCATTATATCTCTAGTGGGGAACATGCTGGTTATTTTGTCATTCAGAGCAGTTCAAAAACTTCGAACAGTGACAAACTTCTTCGTGGTTTCCCTGGCTGTAGCTGATCTTCTTATAGCGGTATTTTCCATGCCCATATGGGCCGCTCACCTCTTAACGGGACCAGATTGGAAATACAGTATCATGCTAATGAAGTTGTGGACCTGCGTCGATATTATGTGTGGCGTTGCCTCGATAATAAACCTAACAGCAATCAGCATTGAACGGTATATTTGTATTACATATCCATTGAGTTATCATCAGACAATGACACCTCACAAGGCCATGGCAATCATCATTGGTGTGTGGGGGTTTGCTTTTGCTATGGCGTCTGTAAAATTCATATTATGGAAGTATCCTCCACCATTGTACGAACTCATCATCGTCATCAGTTGTTTTATTTTACCATTTTTTATCATGTGTATTAGCTACAAAATGATCTTCCAGACAGCACGGTACCAAGCAAGGCAAATAGCACTTATGGTTAATGGCGGTGTCAAGAAGTTTTTCTTGTCTTCTGAGGTTCGCGCAGCGAAGACACTCGCAGTCGTGATGGGAGCATTCATCATCAGTTGGGGACCATTCTTTATCATGAATCTTATCTATGGATTTTGTAACCATTGTCTTTCCGCTGAAGCAGTTATGGTCGCCAAGTGGATGCATTATAGCAATTCAGTCTTTAACCCGTTTGTCTATGCATGCATGAATAAGGATTTTCGGGCCTCCTTCATCTCCATTCTGCTCAGCTGGAAAGTTTTCTTTCGTAAGAAGAAAAAAAGGCTTTCATTTCCACCGACCACAGACCCTTCAGAGCTCAGTCTCAACAACTCAGCCTAACACTATTCACTGCTTGCTGCATCATGGTGTGATACAAAAGACATGCCAACCATGTTGGCTAACATAACCATAACCATATCTAAAGCAAACTAATTAAGATGGCGGGTCTGGCGTCACATCACACACAACTTTGAAGGAATTCAAATGAAAGTCTATATTCCTTCAAAACTCTGTTTAAAACAAACTGATAATTTTAGATATTTTTAAAATGCTTAAAAACCTATATAAGATACAATGGAATTTGATAAAGAGAAAATAACAAGGGAGCAAACTAAACTACAGTGAATTTGATAATCTCAAATATTTTTTATTTATGAGACAATAGAGACAAACGAGAACAATAATAGGAACTTGGGGGGTGGGGAGGGGTTATACCGACCCCTCCCCCCTCTTACAGTTATTTGCACTGAAATCCTTAGTCGCGTCTGGGATCCACAGATAATATTTCGCGTTAGAGATAAAAGTCAATCTAATTGGAATTGTTCGTTTATTATTATCGCAAAAAAAAGGAGCCAGTTAACGTTGTAGTTGACAAGCATATAACAATTTCGTTTTTGCTAGGACGCGCAGCGCGGTAACCATCACGATATAGTGTGAGTTTAGTCGATAGCGTGTCTCATTAATAGGATGTCGTCATTCCCTTATTGTGATATATATTGCTGTTTCAGTCAAGCAAAAACTTTACTCCGATGACGAATTCGAGTCTTGCATACGTTAATTTGATACGTCATATATATATTAACGGTATCTTGTAACGACAACAAAGCAACCTGTTAAATAGCTTCAAAAATATAGCTGTTTTACAACAAAAGCCTTATGTAATCATAATAATAAAGCGATCTAAAGGGAAACTGAATTGTATTAACAGACCATGTTACAAGACAACCTAAGGATGGAGAATAGAGTAGAAGAGGGTAGTGTAGGGTAAGGTAAGGTTGAATAGGGTAGGGTAGGATGGAGAAGGGTAGGGTAGAGTAGAATAGGTTAGAATGGGGTAGGTATAGGGTAGAATAGGTTTGGGTAGAGTGTGGTAGAGTGTGGTAGCTGAGGGTAGAGTAGGGTAGAACAGCGTAGTAGAGTACTAGGGTAGGGTAGAGAAGGGTGGGGGCGAAAAGTAAAAATCACATACTGATAACATCATTTAATCAATTAATGGCTTAGCGACGGAAACGCGTTGCGCATGCTCAATAAGTATGGAACGTTGCAATCTCGTACCCAGAGCCTGCGTTTCTTCTGGCCAGGAGACCAGGATTTCTTGGACTTCCGGTTCAAAAGCGCATGCGTTCAAAGACTTACCAAAGATTAAATACATTTTCCAGATTTCTAATTTTTCCTATGATCTTTACTTTGATTTTTACCTTGATTATTTTGATCGGTTATATATATCTCTTTTTCGAAAATTGCGCATGCGCCAAAAAATGGATTATGCCAGAGCCCTCGTTCTTCCCTGCAGGCCAGAAGAAACGCAGGCTCTGGATACGAGATTGGGAACGTTGGGTTTGTATGCTGACAATGAAAATAAAATCCAAATGAAACTTATATTTTAGTTATAAATTTATTTCATTTTTATTTATTCTTTCGTTGCTTCGAATGTTTGTTCATTATCCATCTTATAATTCATTACTCAAGTAAATTTTTTATACAATCAAAGAAACAGTCTTTATATCCTTCTTAATCTTATTGCTTTCAACTCAGTCGTGGGTATGTGCAAGAGTTGAATGGTATAGCTATTACGAGCCCAGAGGGTGTGTCTAGGGGGTCAGCCCCCCTCGTGTTAATCGTAGTATGGACAAATTATCTGGAGTATCACCTTCCTCTTTCGTTCAATATAAAACAATGATTCTCCTCTTTGATTAATAATATTGTCTTTCAGTTCAGTTGTTCTATGTTAATCTATGATATAACTATGACAGATCAATGCTGTGCCTATCATATTGAGTGCACGTCTTTTGGAAGGCATAATACAGTTTATTAAAACTGCAGTAGAATGGCTTTCGTATGAGTGGAAGAACTACAGCAAGTGTACCATAGTCCTAACTATGTTGTGATTGGATGATTTAAAAGAATATAGCAGGAAGCCATTTAAATGCTAGGTACCGTAAGTTTTCCATCGTAAGATTCTTATCAGAAGCCTCTTAAATATTACAGCATGTTAACGTTGTACCGTGTGCTGTAAGTCAATGCCGTATGTTTCCAACTCATAGGAAAAACATTCTTATGGAAAGCCATTTCGATGTTAAGGTCTGTCGTATACGAGCTGTAAGTCAGTACCGTACGTTTCCTACTATACTATTCTTATGGGAAGCCATTTCAATGTTACAACATGTTGTACCGCGCACGTGCTGTAAGTCAGTTCTGTAAGTTTCCCACTCATACGATAACCATTCCTATGGGAAGCCATTTCAATGTTACGGCATGTCCCACCGTGCACATGCTATAAGTCAGTACCGTACGTTTCCTACTCATACGCGATAACCATGAGAAACCTTTTGAGTGTTACATCATGTTGTAACGTATACATGCTTCTCTTTTAAAACAAGTTTCAGAAAATGTAGCCTTTAAAAAATAGGTTTCAAAACAGTCATAAACAGTTAACATTCTCATTTGGGGAACGAATATAATTTCTTACATGCAAAACCATTGCATTGGTCGTAGACATGTATGGCTGCCAAGAAACCCATCTATAGACCTATATATTAGTATGTATTATAAATATCAGCTCGTGTTATTTGACATCAAGAATACTATTGAGAAGGGGAGGGCCAAAACTATAAAACTTTTTGTTGGTTTGGACAACTCAGTCTACAGGAAATTTAGACATCATCATTAACTAATCACTGGTTAGTTTTAGAACATCATCTATTTTTAGTAACTAATTTTCATAATTTACAGAATAATATCAACCATAGCGAATGTTTCAATGCAAGCAAGAAAATCATTAACGTTAACACAAACACCAATGTTTGTTGTAACGATTTGATCATAGTTAATATGGTTTGATCTGGCTATTTCTTTAAATACGTTAATATAACTATTAAACAAGGTAAATTATTTCCTCAGAAAGAATCTTTTATACCCATATTTATAAAAAAAAAGGTGGTAACGTTTCGTTGCATACGATAGCCGAATGCCGCTATGGGCCGATGCTAATGCAATCAGCAAAAGGTGACAACGATTTGAATTTTTTTCAAGGTTTGTCTTGCGTTTTTCCAGCATATTTTTTTCTGTGCTAACATTATTTACATATGATCATAGTATGATATGTTCCACAATGCATTTTAAGCTTGGTATGCAACATTTATTACCAAGCAAGCAACAAACCTTCATCAACCATTTTTATAGCTGTGATGAATAAGAAACATAAAAGTATTCTACACTAAGATCGACACAGCGGGATTTTAAAAAACCTAATCACGATATTGTTTGTTTCCCAAAAGAGATAGGAAAATAAGTGATGAAAATGAGAGAGAAAGAAAGAAAATAAGAAAGAAAGAAGAAGACGAAGAAAGAAAAAAAAAAAAAGAAGAAAGAAAGAAGAAGAAAGAAAGAAGAAGGAACAGCAAGAAGGAAAAAGAAGGACAGACGCAAGAAGAAAGAAAGAAAGAAAGAAAGAAAGAAAGAAAAAAGAGCGAAAGAAAGAAAAAATGAATGAATGAATGAATGAAAGAAAGAAGACGATAAAAAAAGAAAGAAGAAAAAGGATAGAAGGATGAAAAAAAGGGAACAGTAAATATAGCAGAACAATACTTCTAATCGATCTAATATTAAGTCGTAATTCAAATCAAGCCCAATTATTCTTTATCGAACAATTATTATGACACATTATTACGCATACTACAAATCGAATTATCGAAGATCGACAGAACAAACATGCACATATAAGTAGCATCTAATTATTATTGGTCGTCCCATCTAATATTGATATTTAGTATCGAGTTGATAGTTCATAGTAGATGTGTCTTCCAATACGGAAAAACAGACATGGACATCTTTTATCCCAATGTCTCATTCATCGGTTGTGTCCATTTAAATTCGGTTTTTTTTTTTTTGTTTGTTTGTTTTTTTTTGTTTTTTTTTTTTTTTTGTTTTGTTTGTTTGTTGTTGTTTTTTGCTTAATCTTTTAGCTACCTTTGAGGACGGTTTTGACTGGCCACTTTTGTCATTTACGTACTACGGTCGATGACATGATTCCATAGACGATCCATTAGCATTACCATGAAAGTACGTTAGATTACATTCAGTAAGAGTTCCTCTTCTGCAAGACGGTCCATTTTTGCTGCATGCTCTTCCACGGAACAATATATTGGCAAAAGCAGATCGGAATTCCTTATTCATGCAGGCATACACGATAGGATTATAAAAGGAATTGCTGTAGTGCATCCATTTGGCAACCATCACTGCTTCAAAACTTAAGCAGTTTTCTCCCTTAGGACAAAAACCGTAGACTAAGTTCATAACAAAGAAAGGTCCCCAGCTGATAATGAATGCTCCCATTACCACCCCTAGAGTCTTGGCAGCGCGAACTTCAGTCGATAGCAGAAAATTCCTGACACCACCCTTGACAACAAGCGCAATCTGCCTTGCTTGGTACCTCGCAGCTTTGAATATCAAATGATAGCAGAGACACATGATTGTCAACGGTAAAAAGAAGCAGGAAATAGAGATGAGAAGTTCATATTTTGGCGGTTCCCAATTGTATAAAGCGAATTTTAAGGAAGACATAATAAACGCTAGGAACCAGTTGAAAAGTATGATGCATACAGCTCTTCTTGAAGTCATCATGGTATGGTAGGTTAACGGACGTGTAATACAAATGCACCGTTCTATACTTATTGCTGCAAGGTTGATGATTGAGGCAACACCACACAAGATATCGATACTGGTCCACACTTTCATAAGCGTATCTGATATAACTGAATTAGGGCCAGTCAATAGATAGACACCCCAAAAAGGCATTGAAGTAGAGGCGACGAAAATGTCTGCACAGGCAAGAGAAATGACAAAATAGTTTGTTTTTGTTCGAAGCTTGCGGTAGATTCTGAAAGCCAGGATTACTAAGATGTTGCCTGACAATGACATGACCAGGATAAATAGAAGGAAGATGAAGGATGGGATGCTTAGAGACTTGCTGAAAGATGCCATAACCGTTGGAGTACTCAGGGAACTATTGGAAGTGATGTTACTACTAGTGTTAGCCATGAGATCCTGAAAGATAAATGGAAAAAGGGATAGAAATAAATGAGTAAAGAAAGGCAAGATATATAGAATGGTAAATCGTCTAAAATATCAGTGTATTGAATGTTATCTACCTTTCTAATCAATCAAATGGTATTTAAACCTATATAAAGTGACATGCAATATCAATTATTCCTAAATAATAATCTACCAAGTAATACCTAAGTTGCTATCTACTTTCCTTTGTGGTAATTTATTCAGTCTTATCTAAGGTTCCTTTTTAACACTATATATTTGTATCGTCCATATAATGATAGCACATTTACTTGACTTTTTAACCCAATATCTTAGAACATATTCTTGAATAAGTATACTTCATAAATGATTATTATATATGGTCATGTTAGATTAATCAGTGTTTAAGGAAAGGAAAAGAAAGGAAAGAAAAAAGAAAGAAAAGGAAAGGAAACGAAAGGAAACGAAAGGAATGAATGGAATACTGAAAAGGATATTAGAAAATGATGACAATCATACAAGCTTGGCCATTTTCATAAAGAAACAAACATCAATATTTGTTTGAAAATGAGGTTTTTTTGGGTAAAGATAAATCTATTTTGTGTGTGTGAATCACTAATAGTTTAACTACTTACTTTGTTGTTGATAACACAGCAGGGTGAAATACAAAATCCTTTAAACTCTTTTTCCTTGTCAAGTAAAAATTCTGGATTCCAAAGAGCCGGTGGACTCAATAATTAAGGACTTGTGGAAAGCTTTTGAAGTCCATGACTGACATGCTAAGTACTGTTATGTGGACTTTTCAGAAGAAGGCGCCATCGCTACAATTATTCATTACAGCCGTCGATAGCCTGAAAAGACATCAAATGCTTTAGTTAAAGGTCTTAAGTATTTTGCTCCAAACAGGAAACAAAAGAGTGTAATAATTATGAAAGGTTGTAAAATAAGACCCCGAACATACATTCAACAAATGTTTGATCGATGGATCTGCCGAATGCATTGGACTATAAATAAGCCCGGCTGGATCTAATCATGGCCTAATTGCTCTTTTTGTTGATCGCCTCTCTAATTAGGTTTTAATTCAGTTGACGCGGGAGGTTATAACAAATGGTTCATCTAATCGGCCTTTTCTAATTGAACTGTTATGATCATTGGAAAGCATTGCTAAATGGATTTTAATGAAGTAAACGGTGCCTGCACGCAAACATGGAAAATAGAAATCTAAAACGTGATCTAAATTGATGAAAAGTAAATAAGATATGCGGTGTTCGTATCGCAAGATCCTCATATAGTTATCTAACCTTGTGGGAGTTAAACAGGAACTACATATTTAGGTTAGAAGAATAAGAAAAGTGAAAAATATAGCGTCAAATGAGACTATGAATGATGTGCCTCCATGGTGAATATGCATGGGAAGGACGCATATTATGACAAGGATGTTTCAAGTACTTCACCTACCATTACCTAATGCTAGCCTCGAACATAATGAAAAGCGTTGTAAAATACCATAAATTCGATTTAAAGCCGTGTATTTGGTAAATCGTTTAAAGGATTTTGAAGGATTCACTTATAGGGTGTGAAAGGTCTGATTATTGAAATTAATGGCAAATCTTAAATCTGTAAAAGTTTAAGTGTATATATGTATTGTTAGTTTCTTTAAGTGGTTTGAATTTAAATTTTGTTATTGAGAGAGAGAGAAAGGGTGAGACAGAGAGAGAAGAAGAATTAGAAGAAAGGAGACGAAGAGAGAGATGGATTTGGAAAAATCATCACTAGCTTGTACAGTAAGATTCAAGACTAAAGAACCACAAATCGCCAGCTATGTGCCAAAAATCAAAGACCCACTCAAATTTCGGATCGTTCACACTTTGTTATAGAGCAATAGTTTTATCTCATATTAAGAGAGGATTCTTTTCGTAGTGAGCGCCAAAAACTATTCTCTTGAAGAAAGGCTGTTGTACAAGGCTAAAATCTGGTTATTCAGAAAGTTTAACTTGTTTGGAAGTGGAGATGACCGATGAAAGTGGAATCAAAGTGTTAACCCAAAGCAAAAATTTGAATCGAATTTAGGCCTTCATTTGCTTATTTCCCATATATTTTCTATAAAAAAGCAACATTCTAACACAAATGCAACAAAACATCTTTGTACGATTGAAAATACCGCTTCAAACAGCCATTTTATCATAGTACATCAGTTTCTAACTGCTTAAAAAAGGTTTTCAGTGTTAACCCAAAACGAAAATTGGGATCAAAGCTCATACGAAAGTCTAGTTTTTGTCCCTTTTTGCCATTATTGCTCATTATTGAAAAACATTTCCTCTAAATAATTTTTGTTTGAGTCGTGATTACTATTACTTCATAAGCTCAAAGCTTCGTTGTCGCAACCCTTTGGGGCATAGTTTAGCGACAACATCCAGCGTATTTTAGATAGCCGATAGAGTTCGTATTACTATTAATATAATGTCTCCTCATCGTAATCAAAAGGATTAAATGATTTTCAAGCCTCGGGATTAATCGTAGTCTATGTGTTTTAGAATTGTGTCTGTATGAGCTTAGATGGAAAATCACCTTAAAATGTAAAGTGTATTTTAATTTGGGTTCAAAATGACTCATCGTCATTTAAGAAAATTATGTGTCTTCACTGATGTCACCAGTGCTTTTTAAATTTTTTTTGTTTTTCTTTTTTTTTTTTTTTTTTTTTTTTTTTTTTTGTTTTTTTTTTTTTTTTACTGATATTGCTGATGTAAAAGCGTAGTTATCTATGCGCAAAAGGCACCTGATTTGCTCAATAAAAAAGTAGAGAAGATATATTAACACGTATTTTTGTTGAGGTATGAACTTTTATTAATAGATAAACTATCTATTTTTAAAAGGGCGAGCTCTCCTACACGTAGGAGAAACAATCCGACAACTTCATCTTCGGTTCTATTCCTATCTGATGTCAGACATTTCCTCTACAGGGTGAAATGTCGTCAATTTGCGTCGAATGGAGCTCGATTTAGGATGTCAGTCAAAAATTGAGCAGTTTAAGTTTCCGCTTTTGCTCTAATTTACCAAGATGACATCTGCCACGCATGTCAATGGAAGCACGCCTGACTAACACCAACACGTCTGACTTTAATGCGCAAGTTTCATTGACGGAAAAAGCTTCTCGTTCGGTGAAATCTTCTTTGCAATTCGTTATAACATTATGTCAATTGGGATAAGAAGCTTCAATACTGGTGAATGTTCACGTTAATGAGTAAAAAAAATCTTAATTCGCTGGTATTAATTATTTTAATGAATTTCGAGGGTAATAAACAGTATAATTGCTGGAAATGTGAAAATGAAATGATTAATATCAACTGAGGAAGCAGCTATAGTGAAATATTGATAATTTGGTGATAAAAATATCCTTATTCCTGTTCTCAATATAATGTGTGTGTTTTTGCTATTGTTT
The DNA here is from genome assembly GCF_029948245.1 of Actinia tenebrosa. Lineage (NCBI taxonomy): Eukaryota > Metazoa > Cnidaria > Anthozoa > Actiniaria > Actiniidae > Actinia > Actinia tenebrosa. The sequence continues at coordinate 1,902,680 of NW_028292572.1, read as the reverse complement.
TATGATAATAATCACGATGATTTCATACTTTTATCCGAATAAATCAGAAATTCAATTAAATCAATAAGGATTTCGATTTCAATTTGGAGAAAATGGCCCAACGGCACTAGGTCGCGTTTCCGTCATTCTATAATTTATTTTTTCCTCTTCCATTTAAAACCAATTTCAAACAGAAACCACTATAGTTTATCTTATTTTAATTCCCGATACAAATAAATGTCAATTTGGAAATATGTAGGAACGAAACGGGCTATAAACAAATATCGGACAAATGGTTCGGATCTTGATTACTACTATAGCATATAGCCCCGAGAGAGAATCTGTATTCTATTCAGAGTAAAATCGACTTTTTATCGTTGAAAAACTAGAAATTTATCTCTTATTTTCATAGTTTTGTTATTTTTGAATGGAACAATTGAACTTCTTTTGTACTCAAAATATTTTTTTAAATCCCTCCCTCTCTCTCTCTCTCTCTCTCTCTCTCTCTCTCTCTCTCTCTCTCTACTCTCCTTTTAAATTAGATCTTTGTCAATAGAAAGGGAGTGATAGCTTTTCTCCCAAACCCAGAAGCCCATGTTTTTTTGAACTTTCGACCGCAGATCAAAATGGAAGTTTAGCCTTTTAACCTTTTTTCGGTTCTTATCTTTCACAGAAAGAAAACTAAGCCAAGATTCCAAGTTTTTCAAACAACACCCTTCCATACGTAAGTAGATATTCACAGTATATGTGTTCATTGATCTTGTCAGCACCAACTGCAACACTAATCCATTGAACGCATAATCAATTAAAGCTCTTACTTACTTCAGACCTGGGGTCTACAGATCATGTTTTGACTGCCCCATGTCATTCAATATTAAGAGCTTTAGCTTGCAATTTTTATTTTGAGTAAAAGCAAATTCCTAAATCAAGAAATGCATAGGTTCCATTAATTTAGATCTGTTTTCACAGCTGATTAGAAGTGTATTTTGAGTGCAAAAACTATGAGTTATTTGTGGCCATGGTACGTCCATTTTGGCTCTGCAATTTAGAAGCGTTCACATAAAACTTGCTCCAATCCATATATCATTTTCCATTAATGTTTGTTACGCGTACAGTAAAAAGATGAAAACTTATCGAAATTCAAGAACCTTCAATGGCGCCTTTGGCAAAATGTCCTGTAGTCTTCCAGTAGGAACTAAAAAGATAATCAGAGTTGCCAAAGCAGTTCTTTACATTTGTCATAACTTCAATTTCCCTGTATCCTTCAGGCTACCAGTCAAATAGACGCGCATGAAATTAAGAGCTTTAAGGAATCGCAAAGTAAATTAAGAACCAATGATGCTCAACTTCCATTACTCGTAGGAGAATTTGCTCGGCCTGCGTTTGTTAAAACAAGTACAAAAACGTACTGAAGAGAAACACATCAAAGGGCTTCAATTCTATTTCTGTATTATTGATTCTTAAGATTTTTGGATGGAAGAAAACAAATAAGCGATGTATGATAAAACATAATATGCAGTTCGAGATTCATTTTGCTCAACTAACTTTGCCTCAGGGAAAGTAGCTCGATTTGTGTGTAGGCGTTCCAAAAATCTCAGATTTTTCTAGCTGTGAAGAATTAAAACCGTAATGTAAAAAAAAAAAAAAAAATCCACAATTTCTTTTGAAGCGCATTTGGAATTTTATAGTTTGTCTCATACAAGTAAAGCTTGTATCAGTGTGGGCGTGGAATTTTCCTAATCGTCGCAGCTTTTTAAACATGCGCAATCCATTTTCATTTGTGAGAAGATCGATATACTCTGACCTTTGAGCTAGAAACGTGATTTTTTTTGTTGTTTTTTTGTTGTTTTTTTGTTTTGTTTTTTGTATTTTAACTACTACCAAACAGCTCTACGAGAAACCTACAACATTGACGGATGACTGAAATAGACTGTCTGCATCAAATGGGGGGGGGACGCGAGCGCTCATTAGCAAAAAAAATTTTCTCCTCTAATTAAGTTAATTTTCAATAATTTAATGTCATTTCATTAAGGGACCGTCGTAATTGGGGAAACCTGTGACGGTATCCCTTACCTTTCATCTGCTCATAATTTGTTTATATTTTTCATTTTTTTAAACTATGATTTGATGTGAGGTAAATGCTAAATTAAATAAAATAAAGATAAAATAAAATACTAAAAGGCGCTGTATAGTTTCAAACATGATTATGATGATTATGATTATAATGATGATTATTATTATTATCAATATTTTTGATTGTATTTTTCTTGCTTGACTGAAAGAAAAGCATTCTAGATGATAATTTTTGTTCTTGGTCGTATTTAATACTTAATATTCAATTTGCTACAAAAATCCATTATCCGGAACTAATCTTCGAATTATTGCTTTGATTGAAAATAATTTTTATTGATGAATTATTGCTGCCGTCACCTCTTAGTGATCACTTCTGAAAATGTTTAAATTCTAAGATAGGAAATAGATTGATTTAATTCGAATATTTAAAAAATAAAATAAAATAATAGAAGTATATTTACTGAAAGAACAAACCACAAAGATATCTGTTAAGATTTGCTGATAACTGAAGTTTAAGTGTAGTTTTAATTACAGCATATAACCCTTAAAGGTCTAATAATCACTGGTTAAAGTTTTTTCCTGATATTCGGATGGGAAGTATTGCATTTTAACGAATTTTTGTAGGAGTCTTTGACGTCATACACCCAACATTAAACTCGCTCCATACATTTCTTCGTATTTCGTAATGAAAATATCCGCTAGTTTTATACTCAGAAAAGATACCATAAAATGATTCTAACCACAAGTTATGTACGTTAAGTCTCTAAGGAGACCTTTGCATTGGGCGTAATGGAAATAAAGTAAAACATGAAGTTATTACAAAGAAATGTATGGAGTGATGTTAAGTGTTGAGTGTATAACGTCACAGACGTCTTTAAGTTTCCCTTAAAGGTTGTCCGTCAAAGACACACCTTGCATTGAAAATTCTTGCGAAATTAGAAAGAAAAAATAAGAGACGAATACTGGCTGGTCCAAAGTAATTATCTAGTCAAACAGAATCCCGTGTAAGGCGCATGTCTCACGGAAGAGACGTGATGCTATGGAAACGCTGACAACCATGTAGTACAACCAAACATTCATAACGAAAAAGACAGCAGTATATTAGTATGATATATAATAGCATGAACTTAAGCACATCATATTCTAAGGAGAAAAAGGGGAAAAGTTGAAAAAATAAAAGCGATGAAAAAATATTGAATTATAAAAATGGAAACTTAAAAATATATATAAAAGTTGGCAGCAAAAAATATCAAGGAAAAGTGCATAATGAAATGTTGACATTCTAGGATTCAAAAACCCTTTCACTGTCTTAAGGGACATATTTGATTAGACAAAATTTAGGCCCAATTTATCTTATCCATTTGCTCTAAGCATATCAATTGGATATAAATATATGTCGATTTGTCAGCTTACTATACATTGGTGGCTTAGTGACAGTTCATGAGAAAAAGTCAGATCTATACTGTCTGAAAATACACTAAGTCATTAGGAGTTCGTTTTTAAAAAAAAGTTAGATCTAAACTGTCTGAAAAATGCACTAAAAGAAAAGTTAGGAACTAAACTGTCTGCAAAATGCATATGTATGTCTGTCTATATATAGTGTTGGTAAAAGGTAACAACGATTCGTTGTTCAATGATTTACACACATAATCTTGTGACAATGAAACCCAAAAAAAGATTTATTCATAAACGAGCAAAAGTCGTATAATAGCATGTTATATATGACCACACTTGCCTTGAACACAAGCAACAAAACTAATAAATAATGTTTTGACTGGAAGATGATGAGTTGCACCTGAACATCCGGGATATGAGTGAACAGACCCCATTTTCTTTACTTCCCAAACATTAAACGAATTCCCTCCCACAATTATTATTTTTTGCAATAACTAAACGCCTTTTGTTTAAGTATTGTATATCTAAAGATAAATGTACGTGTAAGAACACTTTGTATTTTACAATAAATAAGAACATAGTCAGAGATACGGCCACAAAGGAGAAGCGCTCCAATAAAAGCTTATCACCACACTTGCCAAACTGTTGCCCTCGGCACATATAACGTTTCTTGGTATAAATCATATTATTATATTATGCTTCTATGCCTTTTTCACTTTTCTTTTAATCCACTAGATTCAATTACACGCATCTTAAATACCATGGTTGCTAGAGAAATTAGCAAGGCTTCTTTACTTCGTTAATTCATTTGTATTTTGGTTCATATTTAGTCTTATTCCGCCTCTTTATCTTCAACAAACAAACTGAATGGACTTACGCTCCTAAAGAAAGCTTTCAACTCCTTCAATATTGAATTGAACAGTTTGAAAAGTCTTTTGTTTTCTCCTCAGTCATGATACCATGCAAGTATCAGGGGAAAAAACAAGCCTTTGTACGATGTAACGTTTAGTGGATAAGTTATATATTTATTTTTAGAACCTGGATCTCCAGCGCTTTTTAACGTAAACATTAAACATTAAATATCGGAAAGTTGTAAAAAAAAATGGAATTCGGGTACACCAAAAAGATCAATAGTTTTCTCATATCTACGGTGGATACAAGCCGACTTTTTCGTAAGGACAAGTTTAAGTGAAAGCCATTAATAATGTTGAGAATGTTTTCTTGCGCTAAATTCAATTTGAGTTGAGAGCTCTTGCATTAGCTAAGTTGTTTCAGATGTTAAAAAGCTTACCCTTTCTTGTCTGGTTTGTTAGCAAGATTATGTCTTCTTCAAGGTCAGTTATGGAACGGTTGAATTTTCAAACTGCTTTTTCCAGGCTTAAATATATTTTCATAGAGTATCCTTAGGCCGCGCGGAAATATCGCAAATGAATATGTATTCCAATATTTTATTTTTTATCTATGACAGCTGGTGTACGATAATGGCACCTATCACCTAGGGCGATGGCATCTAATGAGCTGTGCAAAAGAAACCAATCGACAAAAATGCTCTCCTCCTAAAAGCATTCTCAGTGGTATTAAATTTTGCACGAGGATGAAAAGCAAAAATCACAGGAATTTTAAAACTGAACAATTATGAACTAACTTTTTCTATCAAAAACAGACAATAGACAATAACTCAGCAATTTAACAAAATGAGAAGGTTAAAAATTGGAACGGAATATAAAAATGTATACTTGTTCTTCGACAGTTTTTTATCTTCTTAAAGCTACCGCTTTAAATTAGAGCAGTTAAGTGCAGTTTAATGTTTAGTGACCGCGATGTTACAATAGTGAAGTCTTTTCATCCATCATGAAAATTACGTTGCATGATGGTTAGTTAGTAATACATCTGTAAAGGCTTGTCAAATGTTTAATATTTTGAATGAACATGAAGACTTATAAAGAGAGTCTTTCGGGGTATCTATTTGAAAAATATTAACCGAAATGACCTTTGTTATAGCTTAAAAAGAACTCGAGTTCAGAGAAATAGCTTATGTATGGGGTACCTATGTTAGTCGTGCTGAGCCAATAGCATGGAAGATGTCTATGACGTCAGTCATTACGTAAACTCTTAAATGGCACAAAGATCTACTTTGCGGTTTTCCTGCTGCGCACGAGTGCATTCAGAAAATAACAAAGCTATTTGCTTGGGCAGATACATTAAACACTTTTGATGAAATAAATAAATAATGAATGTGTAACTTGAATCGAGCATCTGCAATGATATGGCTTCCCCATACCTGGCTGATGCTATAAAAATTTGCGCACTCTCAGATCTACAACCATGGAGTATCTAGAAGAACAAAGATCTCGTCTGGTGACCTATGGTGACAGATCTTTTTACGTTGCTGGCCCTAAACTGTGGAATGACCTCCCACTTCAAATTAGGAAAACTTCTTCATCCAATTATTCAAAAATGAACTGAAAACTCATTTGTTCAAGAACTTTGTCTCCTCTGGTTCAAAGTGAACATCAATGAACTATGACATTTCATTAATATTGTAACATACGTCTGGTATTTATTTTATTTCTTATTGTGAAGCGCCATGAATTTTGATATGTGCGCTATATAAGTTCCATTATTATCATTATTAATTAATGAAGGTGGGATATGTATGCGAGTGCCGGTGTGTGGATGAGTGCATACTCCTTCCTTATTAGAACACCAACTGATTTTATGATCTTATTATATATTTTTTATATTCTCAAAGGAAATTATTATATATATTTTATATTCTCAACGGAAAAATCCGTTTGTAACAGAATTAAGGATCTCTGTTTTTTAAAGAAGGCAACTATTATTGTAGAATGAAATATTCTTCAGTCTTGATATTCTTCAAAAAACTAATTAGGAACCGTTTTCTTCCGCATTTAAATAACGACCTAAGTTTAACTTATATATTCATTCACTAAGTTGTGCAAGATTTTTTTTTTCAAGTACTTCTATCCAATAGGTTCGTTATATGGCGCAAAACCAGTACAAACAAACAAACAAACAACCCTTTTTTAATGAACTGCTTACTGAGGAGGCATACTTGCAGTTCGTAATGAAAGTATCAGCTCAAGTGGTTAGCAAGCCTTTCTGTGATCTTGAAACAAATATTGCAATGAAAGTATTAGAAAATTTAAAATCTATTTTGGCAATTTTTTTTTTTAATCAAGAGAAACAAAATGAAAATACTTTGATGTGAAAATTGAGAATTTCATAAATTTCTATAAAAATTAGTCCAAAAAATGGAATGATATATATGATAGTCATCAAAAGAGCCGAGGCAAATGCGCTAGCTATACCCTTATCTCTCAGGAAAAACTAGCTTAGCCAAAGCCTGGATTTTAAAGAAACGAGATAAATAAAATAAGGTGAATAGTCTTCCATTTGAGCTTATTAAAAGTGCTGTTCAGCTAATGCCTTTCGACAGACTAAAACCATAACTAGCGATAGATAACTTATCAACATCACACCGACAAAGCAGCGAGGACTAATTATCTTATAGTTCCTGCTATTTGTGCAACATTACGAGCCTAAAAGCAAAAGCAAATGCTACGTTGCCTTTTCTCTCATGAAGCAATTAGAAAAAGAGGTTATCTTACAAAGGTTATCTTACTCATCGCTAGGGTCAATATATTTTACCGAAAAGTCCTATAGGATCCAATACTTTTGCCTCGTACACACTCACGGTACATTAGTGCTAAAACAATCTACTAAAACAAAGTCGTATTTTTTGTCTATGAAGAAAGGCGCTATCATAACTAGATAACCTTGAAGTGTGGCTATTTCTACGTCTCACTACTACCAAACATGAGAGTAATACCTTTCTCGTATTCTAGATTAACCGATATTAGGCTTGTGGGATGCTTTTTTCTTTTCTTTTTTCTTTTTTTCTTTTTTTTTTTTGTCGGAAGGTGAGAATGTTGAACTTTTTCCAAATAATTACAAAAGGTTATATGTTTGTGCTAGAGGTACAAATTGATCAAGTGTCTTTGACATAGTCCTAAGAAATTCATGGGATCGATCAGTGACATATGCAACAAACAGTCGTACTACTGAGAAATAGCAGTGTGCGAACTCGTCGAGTAAAATGTAAAAGAAATCGCTTCTGATCGTGTTAGATAAAAGAATAAACGAATCTTACCTTTGAATAAGACTGCTTGATGTAGCAACTAGCTTATCTCTCTTGATAGTATAAATCTTTATCCGCGTTTTGCGTGTCTTTAATATGATGCTAGCGTGTTAGGCTAACCTCGGTCTTTTCTTGCTAGTTACATTAAGTCACCAAACGCCACTGATTGTTATCTACGATTAAGAAGAAACAAATCTACAGTCATTTCTACTTCCACATGCATATAAAGTGCCGCCGGTATTGCAGGATTCACTTTGTAGGTTGCAGCATGAACTGTATTTGACTGATTCAGGAGCCTTGGAAGCAGCAGTAACTCGGTGGGGGATCACATTTCGTTTGCATCGGTATTAGGTATTTGACTGTTCATGCATTGACGATAATCCGCGGAAATAATCTTTCGTGTCAAAAATAGAATGAAGTCTGCAATTGGGCTGAAAATAGGAGATTTTTATAGACAGAGTAATGTGCCTCTAGGGGAACCCGAATATAGGAAGCAGTCTCTTATGATAACATCTTTAAATTGAGAATAACATCACCTTGAAAACTAAGGTTGAATACGAGACTAGAACATAAGTGCATCAGTCGATATAATTGCATGTGACAATGACAACTGAAATAACGTTGAGCGATCTGTGTACACAACGAGCTCATTAATACAAGATCACGACTCTCGGGGCTTGATATAATAAACAAGGTCGATTCAAATATGTCATGGCGTATCAATGCCTGTTTGAGCATCATTCATGCAAAGTCAATTATATACTGATGTACAATTACTCCTGGCTTGCTTTGGCCAGTTCCTCGTTATGTTCCCATCTTGAAGGCGCTTTTTGCATACTCAAAATTATAATGTAACAAATTTTGCCTCAAGACTGGAATTATGATAGAAGCAAAATATCTGCCTTACGACTGAAGCCTGTGGTAATCGCTATCAGAATCTAGTTCTTATTCAAAAAACAAGATAGGATGATAAACTTTTCCCCCTCTTGGTACTATTGGCTGCTCTGCACTGACGTGAAGTACTTTCCAAATTCTAAATTTAGGGGGAAAAAAATATATATATATATATACATACATTTCAAACTGATACTTAGACAGTATCACTCACAATTAATTTCATCTTCAATTTGCAACACTGACCTCCAGGTCCATTTTACTTGACTCAATTTTTAATAAAAAGATTTGGAACAAAGACCTGGTAAAAAGATGTGTCTTAATGTGTACCTTGGATTGCGTGTTGGCTGACAATAAAATAACCAAACCTCTCTCAGGGATTTATAATCGAGTGTTCCCTTGTATACCGTGGTATACGTGATGTGGTCTTGACCATTAAGTGACGTTAAACGTAGTCTAACGAGTATCCAAATAGAACAAAGCTTCAGAGTATTTTGTGATGGTACTGACAGATAGAGTGCTGACAATAATGAGTAGTAATTTGCACATCAAACTAATAAATGCTAACTTCTACATAGTAATTATAGTGCGATTTATTTGACACGTTGTTAACAGATGAGTTACTTTCTAGTGTCAATTGACTCAAGATCGCTTCATGTGACTTTCTCATAAAAACATGAACATCTCACTACAGTCACAAAAGCGTTTTTAGTTCATTGACCTTGTTACACTCGATATCATTGTGGTTAAGTCAAGAGGCACGTAAACTTGAAACGGCCATCAGATGTAATTAATCCAGCACTCATCTCTCTTAATTGAATCTGCCATTGCCAATGTCAATATTTATGCATATTGTTTCTATTGGTTCCCTTGGTAACTAAACTAAGGAATGTGCTTGAATATTTGTAGAACAAAGGAAAGAAAAAAAACCCAAAATCTTAACTTCAATTTGGTGTTCACCGCATATGGATGGTGCATTTAGGACAGTATTTATTGTAGATGATGCAGTGTTCACTTTCGAGTGCTGTCTTTTTAATTGTAGCCTTATTTATCTTCATCGCAAAGCTTTATCTTTCCTCTTTTCAAATTTAGATTTATCAAAAAATTCATATGTTTACTAATGGCCAACCATACCCCTGTATGTAATGCGTATGACCAGCTTTGAGTCGGAAGATGCATAGAATATGGAATCCACAAAGACCAATCAGCTGCTTGCCAGTTGTCTGAAGCAATTTTTGGCTAATTCACTTGAGGCATTCAATAACCCTTGGTAAAGACAAGGAGGGTGGGGTTGGGCACTTATTTGTCATACGAGAACTGGGCAACGCTATAGTTAGATTGTAGCCACATGTCATCTCACTAGCCAATATACTAGTATTATAGCCACATATCATCCCACGAGCCAATAGCTAGTATTATAGCCACATATCATCTCACTAGCCAATATACTAGTATTATAGCCACATATCATCCCACGAGCCAATAGCTAGTGTTATAGCCACATATCATCCCACGAGCCAATAGCTAGTATTATAGCCACATATCATCTCACGAGCCAATAGCTAGTATTATAGCCACATATCATCTCACGAGCCAATAGCTAGTATTATAGCTACATGTCATCTCACGAGCCAATAGCTAGTATTATAGCTGGAGCGAGAAAACGGTGATAAAGTAAACCGAGTGGAGTACAACCTCTCTTTAGAAGTTGTTCACAAGCAACATATCAACGCACAGCTCGAGTTTTCGGTAATACTCAGTGAACAGAGTGAGTACCATATGTCCGTGAAAAACTTTGCAAGAAATTGCACAAAATTTACACAAATTAGTAAGTTCATTAGACCTCAGTAAACCGTAAACCTAAAAACTTTGCATTAATTTGGACAATTTTGCTATTTAACTTTTTCGCTCTATCTGAAAATAGATGTGCCATAACCTCGGGACATTCGCAGGGCTGAATCGTCTTACGGCGGGACTTCACACCTGACGGAAATCAGAGCCGATCTGGCCTTGTGCGTACGAATCTGACAGGCATTAGGGGAGAGACTAGCCGGCCCCAAGACCATATCTACAGCTCATGCTTTGTATCTCTGCCACGCACGGAATCGATTGAAAATTTGGTGTTGAAAAGTCTATATATATAGTCAATAATGTGGTGCATTGGCTGCAATGGCCTAAATATTAGACCTGCTTAACTACCTAATAGGACATTTGTATGATCGCGTCTTTTGATTCCCACTACCATAATGCTTCGCGAATTTTCTTATTTAAATTTGTATTCATTCATGAAAACAGTAAGATAAAACGCCAAATGTCCTCGATTAGGTCGTAATAGATAAAAACAAAAATAAAACCTAAGGCTCCGCGCGGTTTTTTTTGATCACATGCCACGTGATAATAGATTGACCAATAGGTGGAATGACTGATATTAGAATAGACACTGTGCCGCTCTCAATAAATACGCGTACAGTAAATTAGCGGGGAAAATCTCTCTCGAACCCAGGGTAGTGGAAGTAGCATAGGAAATTATTTGTGAAGCTAGTATCAAGTCGCGAATTCTTAGTCTTCTTTAACTAAGGAAAAATGTTATATTTGATTCAATAAATCTTTACATCTCCTAAAAGACTGCAATTTTTGGTGTTATTGTCTAGGGAATAAGTTATTTGCATTTCGAAGCGAAGTACCAAACAAAACGTTGATAAATAGTATAGCAGGTTTCTTTTTCTGTTTCTGTTTTTCTCGATTAATTTTGACCTTATTGTTTGTCTGTTGATTAACACCAATAGTGCGTCATTCGAGGAAATCAATAATAAGATGAACACAATACCGAATTCGGCTTCTTTAACCAAGAACAGTTGATATATTTGATTATGTCTGAGGTGCAGTTATATCATTTCCTGAACTATATTTACTATGAAGAATGCAGTGTGATTTTTGGGACTAAAATTAAAGCTCGAAAATTGGAAATTGAAATAATAATCGTATTGCTATATAGAAAAAAAATGTACTTTTATTGGAACCGCGACTTAATTAATCAGTTGGGTTTACACAAACTCATTAGCAGCAAGATGAGATAGAAGAACGAGACTTTGAACGAAAGATACTATTTTCTGAATATTGATTTTTTTCATATTATTAATGTCACAGAAACTGTGGGCATATGCAGAGTAGGTACATATGTTGAGTGCTCTTACATATGATGGAATCATTGCGTAACTGAACCTGTTTAACGAGACGATCTAAGCAAATCTATTCAACGCAGTTTCTTATATTAATAATGGAACTCATTTTTGAACGTCTATTCGAATTCAAAGTCGATAATATTAAACAGGTATCTAAATAAGTGGAAGTTGTGCAACAGACGTATGAAAGAATATCAAAATGTTATTTAAAAATAATAATAAGTAAATAAATCTCATATATAGATATGTATATATTTATAACTTAATTCAAAACAAGCTTGCGTGCAGATGGCAAAGATGCGTGGGTTAATAGTAAGGCATCTGATTGGTTGATTTAATTCCAGACCGTCCTGTATACCAGACAAAATGGTATTGTCCAGGAATCAAGGTAACAATTTACTTAAATTGAAACTGCAATTGCAATTGAAACATTTGTTTTTTTAATAAACGAATTGTAACACGAAAGCCGGTAAAATACCAGTGTATATCATAAATTCTATATATATTTCCACTAGCAGATGCAGCTTATTGGTGAAATATCCAGTAAACTATGTTTCAAGATCTTCATATCATTTATAATCAAACCGTATGCCTATACAGATACAAATTTACATATAAGATTAAGGAAAGTACTTAGCAACCCTGGCTGCTATAATTGTTCAAAGAAATGTGACCTTTGCAAAACTTTTTTTTTTTTTGGAATCTAAGTGTACGTTTTACCAAAATTTGGACGAGTTGGCATTAGATTGCATTGTTCGACTGTTCTAAGGGACGAAATAGACGCCACCTTGGAAATACGCAGTAAATTATTACGAGAATATGATTAAGAACAATTTAAATTTTACTTTATAAAGTGTTATTTTTCATCGTCTTGTTACATGCACCAAGTTGAGTTGAGTTTTTCAAGTTTCTTTTTCTTAAATTCCCAAAATTTGCTTTACAAAATAACAGATATTCTTAATGAAGTTTTATTCTTATAAATATTTCATTATTGTCTTTACACTGCCATTAATTTAAACTTTTCTTTATACTTTCCTACAAACAAGATAAATTCATCATTATTACCTGTTCAAATATGTCTTCGGTGATAGAATTCAAAGTGTCCAAAATTTTGTTCAACTTTTTTTTCTTCAATCTTTAAATTCCCAATTTTTTTTTATCTTTGCTATTCCAGTGTGTTTGGATATGAATTCGATTTTCGTTGTTTATATTTCTCGAGTTCTTTTATTACTTTCTCAATTGAAGTCTCAATAAATTCCAATTTTCTTCGGTCTCCAAATCATTTCCAATTAAGACTGTTTTCAGAAGGCAAGCTGAGAGGAAAGGTTTTACAGGATAAATGATGCACTTATGAGCAAATATCGTAACTAACAATTATAGGCTGTAGCCGTAGAAGTCGTCTTATTCCATAAATCATATTGGATCTATGACATTAGAATATCAATACCAAAAGCTGATTCCAAGAGAAAAACCCGGTTACTAACCAGACTACAAAACGTTGTTTTGAATAATTATTTAGTTATTATAAGCAATTTTCTGATGGTAAAGAAGAAAAAAATATATATATATATATATATGCGGTCAAGTTATATTGAATAGGTTTTAGTTCCCACTATGAGAAAGTTCAAATCTGTATTGATAACGTATTCCTAACACGCTAAACATAAACAACATCACAGTCTTGAGCAAGGCACAAGCTAAGTCTCTAAAATCTATCCCATTTTTCATTTGTTGACCTACCTTACCACTGAACACGAAGACTACAATCCCTAATGAGATTCTCTGGAGCCTCTGCGTTTCCGATTCGATGCCTTGACTTTGAAGATACTCTCTCGGTTGGCAATCTGTAAAACAAATTTCTTAGTTTAGATACACACCTGAAAATGAATCTTGTCGGATATTATCCATATTAGCGTTAGCATTAGTATTTGATTCTGCGCGGGATACTTGATTCTGATTGGCTTAAACCTCATAGCATTCGGTCAATATTGATTTTCTGTTCCATAGGAGCCCCTACTATTACTAAAATGTGATATCGAAGAAGCTGTGTTATATCCTACGTGATAATTAAGATCCTGATAAAAGCTCTGTTCAAGAACTCTGGTTTTTTTTCTTAGTGTACTATATTGAATTTGATGGAAACTTGATTTATCGAGATTATATTTTGAAGGTCTTGAAGCTGATGCCTCGACTATAAGATGAACAAGTCTTTTTCGTATTGCGCAGATTATTGGAATCAATTTCCATACTGTTGAGTACGTTATTAATTATTAAGGCGGAACCTTCACAACGGTATGCAACAGATAAACATTGCCAACTGACTTGACTTAATCAATCATGTAGTATTACGGTAGAAGTAGACCAGTGCCAATATTTTTAAGCCTGTCAAACTTGCAATTTTGGTTTTGTTTGGCTTTACAGGGTGACATGATAACTGCGCCATTTTCTTTGATTTACCCGCGTATTTGCAAACAAATATATTACTATTTTTTGTCTAGTATAATCGTCAGTGTTTACATTACGAGCATATCTTATGATGCTTGAGTCAACCCGAGTTTACTTCAAAAACACCGGAAAATATGAAGTATTTATTTTTATGATAAAAAATAGTCTATAAACAGAGATCTTCAACATGTACCGTGCTTGCACGAAATCCTTAGTCTTTAAAAGTATACTTCTCATTTGATATCTTGCATCTCATTAGGTATATATATAAATGTATACTACAACCTTTCTGCAATCAAGTGTGTGTGTGTATATATATATATATGCAGCATTCGCTAATTTAATAAGATCATAGATCTAATAGAGCGTTTTCAAGCTAATGAAGTAGTAGGGTGATTTTACTTGGATGGTCAGCGCCGTAGCGTTTAGATATGACTAAAGAAACGGCCATCTTCGTTAGGAACTCTTGACAGTTGAATTGAATCACAGATAGGAATAATTGTTAATCTTAAGTATTGTTAGTCTTAAGTACTAGATAAAGTAAGATTCATTTATGAAATTAGTCAGATTTGGTCTTACTACTTTATAATCGAAATCTGAATAAAGAGCCCTTGCTAATGTTTTCAACTGAGCGTTTTCTTTAGATAGATCCCTTTTGGCAATTTATATTACGTTAATGCGGTATTTCGAAATATGAAAGAGCCTTTTGAGTCCGTACGCCGGGCCAGTTAAGTTATCCTTAAATAGCTAATGGGTTGCCTATGCTTTTAAATAATATCATGGGTTACTATGGTTTCGTGAATGTCACTCCAAAATATTTGATTTAGAAAGCCTCTACAAATACTTTGTTATGGGATTAACCGAAATGAAACTGGTGATGAGTCGTAATATCAATGCTTGAGATCAAGATCATTGCCTTTCTAACTGCCTTTTTTATACACTTACTCCAACATAATTGCTCGCGAATTTTGCGATTTTTTTAACTCACTGGATACTGCTCGTATTGCTTCAAAAAGCTCAAACATTTAGGCTTTTGAAGGTGTGTTCGAAATCATAGTTTTGAGTGGTGTTTGCCGTTATGGACGGATTTTCTAGCAGTGTTTTTCACAATATTATGCAGATTAAGTTTCCCGTTTTTTCTTCCCGCAAACGGCAAACGTGACCACGTTTTCATCGTTTCCATACAATTCACTTAACCTTTTGCAAATCTTCCCGACAAAGACACATATTCTTATTTTTATCTACTACTTGGAGATTTTTGCGATTCCTTTTCACTTATTTTAAAGAATTTTTAATGGCCAACTGACGTTTTACGTTTGCCGTAAACGAGAAGCTTAACCTTGTCCTCCTGCTCCCCTAAAAGTCGATAATTTTTATGAAACTTCCAATTTTTGGTAAATAGATTGTCATAATTTTGTCTGCCGAGTTTGAAGAAATATTTGTTTGAGCAAACTTGAGTTCAAGACTTTCATTTTCATCGTGCAATATCTCCAAACCTCAAAAGGGACACCGCCAAAACTCAACAATTCTATCCTAATCTTAATATTTCTACGGCCTCTGATAATTGCTTTCGACAAAGAAAAACTAATCATTTTAAGGATTTTTTTTTCCTTCGCATTTTTATTAGAAATTGGATAAAATATCTGACCTTTTTAAAATTTATCTCACAATAATCAAATCACTGGGTCTTCGTATTTTTTATTAGCAATTGCGGCCAATACGAAACACTTCCTATACCAATAAATTATTAGTCAGGATCTCAGAGCGGCAGGATCGACCATCTTAATTCATGGCCCGCACATTAGTTAAAGATATGGCCACTATACTATTTGTAAGTTTACATCGGCATTCTTGAACGAGATCTGCCTTTCTGTAAAGGAAGTCTAGCATGTGAGGCTTTCATACAAACATTTCATATATTAGAAGACTTTTCGATGTATACTATAAAGCTTTTTGTTCAATCAAATAGTCATCAAAATTTACATGGAAAGTAATAAGATGTTTGTACCCACTCCAAATGATGCAACCAAGACTTCCAGCTGCTAAACATCTTTCCCTTTGATTGCTTATAACATTCTTAAGGCTCTCGTTTGGCCTCCAATTAATCCAATCAAACCATAGCGCACGAACTACACAGAATCTGTTTGAAGGAGAACTACAAGGATCACGAGGCAACTTTCTGTGAAACCATTTATAATAAATTTTCAGAGTTTTAAGTTCCAAGATATGCTCAATTTGTTGAGCTTGTGGGAAATAGCAACGGTAATTAGGAATCATGAATTAAGAAACCCTTGAACAAGCCGTCCTCATTACAATCGTTAATCTGCGGCAAGTGATCGAAACTTACAAAGGCTAGAAAGAACTTGATTTCAACGAACTATAGACAATCAACCTCGATAATAACACGATTCTTCAAGCCTAGAAAATTCGTTAGGAAGCCACTGAATACGATCTAACAATGAGGATTTTCAATTCTAGTGCACCTGTTCAAGACATCTCATCTCATCTTGTCCGTTTCTTTTTAACGTATCAATAGAACTACTTCTATAGAGATCTAGATCAAAGGAACCAACTACATCAAATCCTTTTAATTAAACTGCTATTATTTTGCAACATATTGGAGCTTCCGTTTTGTAGAATTTGGAAAGAAAATCGGAGCAGGAGCTTCTGGTTTGTTATAGTTATGACTCGTATATACTGGAGTTCTTCCTTTTAATGAATCATAATATAGGGTATTGTTAGATATGATCCATCTTTTGAATAACTAAATAGAAAGGAAACGAACCGAAAGGGGCAAAGAACTAATATTGAGAACCGATTTTAAATGAATATTAACTAGTACTTGCTTCATTCAATTCGTAAATTATTATCATTAAGTATTAAGGTGTTTTTTGCTGCTTGGAGAGTTCTTATAGATGTGATTAGTGTTTTTTCAAAGGTATTTTTCTCGAAAAAATTTTCCGGTAAGAATATAATTGAGGAAACATAAAATTCATCTTTATTATCATTGTTTTTTATTAACATTATTATTTTTTAATCTCGTTGTTCGTGTTTTTTTTTTTTTTTTTTTTTTTTTTTTTTTTTTTTTTTTTTTTTTTTTTTTAAAGTATACACCAAAAACCTAGAAAGCTGAGATCACTGAGCATCATGGGAAACTTTTCATATCAAAAAAGCATATATATATACAAAGCTTTATTAATACAAACTGCAGCTCGATGATGCTCAGAAGAGGTGAGACTGTAACCGGTAAAAGATTCGCAAGTCTATGTACGGTTATCAAGCGGTTGAACGTGTAAAATGAATCTACCCATAATCCTTGTCGGCCTCAGCTTTATAGCTTTTCAGGTGACTAAATTTATTGAAATAAGTGTATATTTATTTAATTTTAGTTGAGACCTCTCTGAAAATCGCATAGTCGTGAGCATACAGTATCCTCAATTATTCTTTTTTTTTTTTTTGAGACTCATGGCCTTGATAGAAATATATGAGGTCCTTTAATAAATGTTTATCTGCTCAGTATTATTAGTTTAGTAGTTTTAAGGCAAGTTAGCCTGAGGGCCGAAAAGATATCTTTATGCAAGTCGGTTTAAGAGCCGTTTTAATCGGCTTAGCGTCAAGATCCTTTATCATATGTTCTCCAAAATTATTTTAGTAAGATCGTTCAAGACATCTTTCTGCTGTGACAAGCATGCATAAGGGTGAGAATATCTTCATGGAAGCAATAAGTGTCTTGTTGATCTTACTGTCATAAGTGTTTTAAACCTCAGATTTGCACTTCAACGAATATAATATAAGAATAATCTGTCTTTCCTAATTAATTGTCTAAACTAAGATTTTTTCTAGCCCGCAGCTATACCAAATCAGTCTATAAACATGTGTTTTCACTGATCTCCCTTGCCATTATTGTCTCAACACCAGTCAACATGCTTGACCCAGTGGGCCGGATTGAATCATGATACGGTGGCTTAGTGTCAAAAGGATGCTAAAGTTTTGACAAACGCCCACGTTTAGTATTATCAGGTCCGTTCGTTCGGTTGCGACTATAGCAGTCCCTCAGCGCATGCGTACTAGCCTCAAAGAGGACCGAAACCTGATGGAATCCCACAACCTTGCTGTCAAGGTCATTTTATGCTTAACTGAAGTAATTCTTTGATCAATTTATTTTTCTAGATCACTTGGGAAAATATCAATTGTTATTCATTAGATTTCATATCCGTTAGGCTCATTACAATGGCGGAATTAAAAGCTTTGTTTACATCTGTTACTAAGGGATTCGCAGTATATTTATAACCATTTTCAATAATATTTGCCAAAAGGCAAAACAAGCACCATACGAGTAAGCTTTATGAAGAAAAAACTCGTGAAAATTATCCGAATAATGTAAATGACGCTTATTGAGGATTGAGAGGATTGAAATCTGCATGGTTATAGTGGCTGGTAGGGTATGCAATAATCTTTAAAATAAGGAAATAATTTGATATCCCGTGACCATTGGCAAAACAGAGGTTAATCATATTTCTGGGTGCTGTCAATGGAGGCATTATTTAGCTACTAATGAGCGAAAAGCTGTGTTTTCAAAAAAAAAAAACGTTCTTATTCTTCGTTTGCACGTTACGTCATCGCGGCCATATTGGTACCATTTAACAAAAGATTTCTCATTAGCATCCATTGATAACGGTACCACAATGGCCGCCATGTTTTTGTCTTTTAACTCTCTTGGGAATGCTTGCAACCCATCAATAGTATCAATCAGTAACAGTTGAAGTAGCTAGTGGTGGCATGTCGTCAAAAACATTACATACAAACCTGCCAACTTGGCTCTCGAATGGCTTGCAAAACGTCTTTTATCCAATTGTAGGTGCTGTATTAGTCTGTATAGGTAACATTTATAGCTTGTCTAAATCGATCTAATACGATTCGTCCGCACTATTATAAATACTATCTTAAGGGTAAAAGCAGAGGGGAACTGGGAAGAGTTACATACGTTTTTCGTCGCTTCATTAAAGGCATACCAATCCCATGACATATACCTATAGATTCTTACAACGAAGGAGCCTAGAGCTCAGTTATTATCAATTCTTTTACAAACATTATATGATGATACAGATTCAATATCCGTAATACGCCTATCAGGTATCATGGTATCACTCGTATTGATTCTATTTGGAGATAATGATAAAGAAAGAATAATGATAATTGGAAAGCTGTTTTATTACAAATCAGTGATTCGAGTGCCTCTTATAACGAGGGCCTTAAACGAGGTCAGTATCCATGGGGCCATCCAAATTATGCTAAGATCACTAAAAAGAGTAATCATGACTTTTTTGCAATGATAATTTCAAAACTTATTATTCACTTTTAAAACGTATGAGAGAGAAAATTTCAAAAGATGTTCATGAAAAGTGTAGATGTATTGCGAGAAATGCGAATAATGTTGTAGATTAGTAGACGGTCAAGTGAAGTCATTATTCTTGACCCGGTATCTCCTTGGTGAATAATACCACCAAGGTAGGGTATGTTTTATGTACCGCCCAATCTTGGTTGTATTATGAACCAAAGATAGGAGGGCATTAACTTAATTACTGATCAAATGATCATTAAGTGTATGTGAGCAGCTTATTGACCGCTAAAGAAAGAAAGAAAAAAAGGAAGGAAGGAAGGAAAAGAAAAGAAAAGAAAAGAAAAGAAAAGAAAAGAAAAGAAAAGAAAAGAAAAGAAAAGAAAAGAAAAGAAAAGAAAAGAAAAGAAAGGAAAGAAAGAAAAGAAAAGAAAAGAAAAGAAAAGGAAAGGAAAGGAAAGGAAAGGAAAGGAAAGGAAAGGAAAGAAACCATGGACAAATATACATTAGCAACCAAGAACAAGTTTAACCTTGCATTGGGTCCATCCAAACTGTGCAACTGAGCACAAAAGGTTGTCAACAAAAAATATCATAAAATCAATTTGCAAACATGACTGTGAAAATCTTTTTAAAAATACAACAAACTGTGTTGAGTAAAGCTCAGTTAAGCCTGTCTTAACCTCATTGAACTTGCGCAGCAGATAAAGTGTGTCATTAGTAAGATAGCATAAAATACGCATTGCGGATTCAATACCTAAAAATATATAGCTATATCTGATTATTATCAAGATATTTAGTATTATAGTAGGATATCGAAGCAATAATACCCACCCAGTCTGTATTTATATCAATTCATACGAGTGATATATCTCACGCCAGACATCATGACGCGGGCAGGGGTCCTGACCAGTCTGTCCAGTGTAGACTAGTGAGGAAGATCCAGCTTTATTACCGGTATTTTAGACTGTTCTAATCTACTGTACGGGTAAATTTTGTCGGTTTTTGATTTGCGGTCCAGGAACTTATAATAATGAATATTTACATTCAATGAGGATAAAGTAACGTCGCGGATATAAGCAAACACAAATACTTCAAGTTAAAGTATGAAAATGAATTAAACGGAAATGAAGTTTGCCAATGAAGCTTTTCATGTTGGAAGAAGAAGCTTTGGCATCAGAAATCATTAATTAAAGATAGTATAAACATGTCAAAGTGGGTGCCTTTTTATAAGCCTTAATACAAAAGATAGTAAGAAAATTAAGAGGAAAACCAGGCGGAAAACGATGGATTATTTTATACGAAGCTACCTTTTTAACAATGTTATCTTAAGAAAAGCTCAACGAAGAGCACCTGAATCTTAAGTATTTAAAAACATTTCAGTTCTTCCGACTTAAATATTACTCAGGGGACTACCACATAGTATAGTTTACCTCGCAGCAAGCAAGATCTATGTACCACAGGGTGCCCAATGAAGAACGAGCGCGTTGGTTTAGAGACCACAGGCAGCCCATCAGATAATAGACTTTTAAAACGTTCAGTATTCTTTCTTATGTTTTCGTAAAGTTTATACCCTTTAAACCTGCTTTATATAATTATGCGACCACAACTAAGTCTGACTACAAGTCTCGCATTTGGTTTGGTATTTTGAATGAATCTTATTTGAGCTGTCAAAGGTAAGAATTATTTTATTTGACTATCATAACCGAGACACGTTTTCCAGTAAAATGCCTCAGGCTTCTACCCTCGAAAGAATGAGAGCATGAAAACACTTACAATAATGAATTAATGTTGAATATAATAACTAGATAGTGGAATGTATAAACTTACTGGACAATAACATCATCTAAAGCGACTGTTTAGCTCGACTATCTCACAGAATAGCAATGTTTTAAATGCAGACCGAGTGAAGAATCGATGTGAAATGTCAACAAGAGCTGTAATACAACGACGAAAATATGTTGAATTAAGCTTATTATGGAAACAAATATATGTATTCGGTTGCTGTAGATTCCAAGAATTCAGGTTTAAGTTCTTCGTCGTTGGAAAAATATAGAAAGACTTACAAAGGGAAACAAAGTTGTAAAGTTGTCTAGTTAAAGTCAAACTCGCGTCAAGCTGGAAGTGCAAATGACTCTTTCCTTCATTTACAAGTCAAATTAATTAGTGATTACAAATTCTTGGAATAAAGTTGAACTTGAAAGTAAATTTTCATACAGTTTAAATACAATTTTTTACCTTGGTTTTCTAAACACTTGTTCTTCTTTTTGTTGTCGTTTAAAATTTTTACACAAGGTAGGACAAAGGTGCCAACTAAAGGTGCACGTTCATTCATTAAAATGGCGCGAAATCGTGAAGTATTTATTTTATTAAAATTGCTGAATAAATAAAAAAACACAGATAAATATATAATAACAATCGAAACGAATAAACTCATGAAGGAAGGAAGGAAGGAAAGAAAGAAAGATAGATAGATAGGAAGGAAGGAAGGCAATGGATATGCTGGAAGGAAGGATATGCTGGATTGGAAATCTCTTGGTGAGGGCGGACATAACTGTTTAAAAAATAGAATATGAAATAGCACCAGATTCATTAATTAGAATTCCTCTTGTTTTTGAATGTCACGAATATAATACTAGAGGTTGTCATGTGAATTCTAGGGCAAGGAATATGCAAGTAAATATCTAAATTTAAAAAAATTCTTGCTGATAATTAATTTCATTTTTATTGTAATTAGTAATTTAACTACGTTTGTAATATTTTTATTTACGGCTCTCTGGAAGAGAATTATTAATGAAAGAAACTAAGTTACCTACCTACCCAGTGGCGGATCCAGGGGAGGGGTGCAAGGGAGGGGTGCAGGGGGTGCACACCCCTCCCTGGTTACACTTTGTGCTCCTACTTCGAAGATAACCAATTTTGTTTTTTGGCTTTGATTCTAAGGGGTGCACCCCTCCCTGGGTTAACATTGTGCGCAGCACCCCTCACGTAACAAACTAGAAAGAATGAAAGAATGAACATTGAAAGCTATTACCATCTTGTATTACTCCATTTAATAGCACTGAAATGAATATCAATTTATTGGGGCAAAATATTAACAAAAAAAATCAAAGAAATTAGTGAAGATGTTTGGTTTTGTCAGTTACTTCATATGATGTCCTTAATATTTTCTTATTTACTTCTTTTGGGTATTTTTGTTTGTTATAGTCTGTCCATCTGTCCACCTTTCAGTCCTTCTTTTCGTTTTTCTGTCTGTCTTTCCGTCATTTGATCTGTCCTTCGGTCCGTCTGTCCACCTTTCAGTCCTTCTTTACGTTCTTCTGTCTGTCTTTCCGTCATTTGATCTATCCTTCGATCCGTCTGTCCACCTTTCAGTCCTTCTTTACGTTCTTCTGTCTGTCTTTCCGTCATTTGATCTATCCTTCGCTCCGTCTGTCCACCTTTCAGTCCTTCTTTACGTTCTTCTGTCTGTCTTTCCGTCATTTGATCTGTCCTTCGGTACGTCTGTCCACCTTTCAGTCCTTCTTTACGTTCTTCTGTCTGTCTTTCCGTCATTTGATCTATCCTTCGATCCGTCTGTCCACCTTTCAGTCCTTCTTTACGTTCTTCTGTCTGTCTTTCCGTCATTTGATCTATCCTTCGATCCGTCTGTCCACCTTTCAGTCCTTCTTTACGTTCTTCTGTCTGTCTTTCCGTCATTTGATCTATCCTTCGATCCGTCTGTCCACCTTTCAGTCCTTCTTTACGTTCTTCTGTCTGTCTTTCCGTCAGTTTGATCTATCCTTCGATCCGTCTGTCCACCTTTCAGTCCTTCTTTACGTTCTTCTGTCTGTCTTTCCGTCATTTGATCTATCCTTCGATCCGTCTGTCCACCTTTCAGTCCTTCTTTACGTTCTTCTGTCTGTCTTTCCGTCATTTGATCTATCCTTCGATCCGTCTGTCCACCTTTCAGTCCTTCTTTACGTTCTTCTGTCTGTCTTTCCGTCATTTGATCTATCCTTCGATCCGTCTGTCCACCTTTCAGTCCTTCTTTACGTTCTTCTGTCTGTCTTTCCGTCATTTGATCTATCCTTCGATCCGTCTGTCCACCTTTCAGTCCTTCTTTACGTTCTTCTGTCTGTCTTTCCGTCATTTGATCTATCCTTCGATCCGTCTGTCCACCTTTCAGTCCTTCTTTACGTTCTTCTGTCTGTCTTTCCGTCAGTTTGATCTGTCCTTCGATCCGTCTGTCCACCTTTCAGTCCTTCTTTACGTTCTTCTGTCTGTCTTTCCGTCGTTTGATCTGTCCTTCGGTACGTCTGTCCATCTTTTCGTCCTTCGATATTTTCTTCTGTTTGTCCTTCTGCCTTGCTGCAGTCCGTCCTTCTAACCGTCTGTCCATCGTTCCGTACCTATGTCCACCCATTCATCCATTCATCTGTTCGTTAATTTAATAGCGTTCCCTAGCGTTTCTTTGCTCACTCATTTGTTCGTTTTTCCACTTAATTGCTTATTAGATATATATTTTTCTAGCATCTTGATTACTATTTTACAAAAATGAGGCAATTTAATTTTAATTTTTCTCTTTGTGCATTTTCCATGGCGAATCACAATCGACTTATCAATAATGGAAGTATATTTGTCAAGTATTTGTCAGTTGTCAGACGTAACCAGTGCATGATAGGCTGTGATACTAACAGCTGCTCTATAGCGATATATTTCACTTTTTCGTTACAGGAAATCAATGACAATAATGGCGATCATCTACAAAGCTGTCAATCAAGCTCGCTCTGCAAAGCACTCTGGGATATTTAAAAAACAGGGTAAATTGTTTTCGCGCCTTCTGTTATTATTTTTTCTTTGCATAGTTTATATTCATACATTACACAGTGCGCTTACGTACACACTCTAGGATTCCCCGACAGCCAAAAATAAAATATCACTAGTCTTATACTATTGTAGGGCCAGTGACTTACATTGTCTTAAAGCTATTTTTTTACTTGGGTGGTTTTTTTTTTATACTCACTAAGCTATGCACTTTCATTTCTTAATAAAAGGGATTATATTTGCTTAAGAATCATTAAACGATCCCTTCATTTTCATTAGATCTCCAATCAGGCCGGATAAGAAACTAAATTTGATGTTTATAAACCCAAGCAGGTGGGAAGTCAAGTATTATTCTTTCGCTGAACTTACATTAGCTTAATTCATTGAAGTCTCGCTGCTTGCTGACCATGTTCAAGGAGGTGGATACACGGAATATCTTAATTTGCCTGATGATATCTTCCTTATGATTGCATAACGCCGCCTGGTAAAGCCTACTCGTAAGTGAATCAAGGACAGTTGCTAAACCTACATTTTTTATTTCCCGAATAGCCACAAGATCTGTCTGGTTGGTCAATATAGGGTTGGTTGGATCGCCACTTTTTCCAAGGAATTCCTCTTGGTGTAAAATGGATGTAGAATTCAAGTACCTTCGTGTCTTCAACTGAAACTAACGAGGTAGATATATTTCTTGCTTCTTAAAAATCTATATTGTATACTTTTTCTCGATAACTTCACATAAGGGTGTAATTCAGAAGATATAGACAGCGCAGCACGTATTTAGAGCACGAGAAAAAGGTGTTGCTAAACAAAAACAAAAGAAAAAACGAGGGAAGGAAAAAAAGATATTAAGTCACTGTACAAAAATAGGAATTGAAAACATTAGTGCAATTTATTATTTCAAGATGAATAGTTTGAATTATGGACTCAAAGATTGAAGAGAAAGGTGAAGTTGAAAATACATAACAGAACAGACTGAGCATAGCTTTCCGCTTTCCAAGGTTTATTCTTTTAAGCTGTAATAATTTATTCCAAACCAAACAACATGTTTTTACCATTTATCCTCCATTTTTTCGCCGGTTTTTATTTTTCTTCCTAATTTAATAAAGTTTCGAAACATATCATAACATTGAAAGCACTAGTTTAAAAACGACACTCAAAATCGATTAGGCATTTTTAAAGAGAATAACTGATCAGAACTATATTTATATGTTATATATTTACATATAATATATACAATAAATATATTCAGTTACAGTACCATTTAAGATAAAAACTGCTTAACTTTTTTGAGTAAAAATGTTTTGAAATAGCCATGTGCTGATACGTACTCTATCAACAGCTATTTTGCTCTCAGCTTACTTTGCAACTATAATGCTCTTCAAAAGACTTCACATCTATAAGTAGCATTTCGAGAGAAAGGTAGTGCTTCTTTAACGAGGAAATCTAAGACTCCTGTAGAATGCTTCGTGGGGGGCAGAAAGTGATACATTGACCGGAGCGGTTCTTTTGACGTCGGCAGTTTTCGAACAAAGCACTTGAACGAATCAGTGACTGCGACTCGAAAAGTTCTAGCAAAGGATATATATTGATCAGGGTGGTAGGTTAGCTACATGAGATTCACGCAAACGCATAAACACGAAGTCTTTTGGCTACAAGCAAGCCTTTCGTATTGTCCTTGAGAGAGTCTTTACATGAAGTATTTTTGATATTTGGCATTCTTAACCAATTAGATTCAATGTTTATCGACGTCAATTCCTGTCAAGTTGCTCATGTTTGGAATTTTTGTTGTTGAGTGCCTTAGAGTAAGAGGAAATGAAACAGATTCTTTTTGACACAAAATGCTAAATAATACTTATTACATTAGACACTTTAATCACGGGAACTCTATATATCTAGCAACCTAGAAAAAAAGATAACATACCATCTCTAAATTTTTGGTATTACAAGCTCACAAAAAGCAATTTTCTTTTTAATCTTCCTTTTAATGCCTTTTTCTTTGTTGTACTTCAAACTTGATTTGGATTTTCTTTCTTTTATCCATTTTTGCACAAGTTTTTGGTTTAATTTTAAATGAGTGAATTTACGACAATTAGCTGGTCGTCTATAAGGTTGTTTATTCTAAATATTTAGACATGAATCCATCTAATCTTGTTCAAAACATTCTTCGAAATTCCCTTTTTCCTGCAAAAATATCAATAAATATCAATTATATTTCATGCCTAAAGCAAACAAACAAGAATGATGGCACGTCCGAGAAAGAGAAATAATTTGAGAATGAATAGCATACATACTAGCACGATGATTCGTGACTTGAATTTTTTTATTCCGTACAATTATCTTAAGATATATTTCTATTTTTGCGATTTCATTTGTAAGGGAAGCCAAAATAACCTTGTATTTGTATTTTTAGAGTAGCTGCTAAAAAAATGGCCACCTTTATGACGTGTACCTGCATCAATATATATATATATATATATATTTTTTTTTTTTTTTTTTTTTTTTGAACGATTACCTATCAATGCAATTTAAGTATGTTCTTGTGTTAGCGTAGATGGGGGGAAATGCCGCCTTACTTAAAAAAAGACAACCGAGTGAGTGGTTTTGTTCGTAATAAATTATTTTTATTTCCTTTATTTCGTAGTTTCTGCCAAGATTTTCGAATAGTTAATTCTAACCATATATATTTCTAAACAATCGAAAAAAGTTTTTTCCAAGCAAAAAAGAATCATATATGATTCAATGATTTCGATAAAGTTAGTCACCGAAATCCTACAAATTTGAGATTACTGAGGATCGTTTCATAGTCACAAAGTATAAAAACTGAAGCTTGAGGATGCGCATGCTCGCAGGAGGTGAAACTGTAACGTATAAAAGATCTCAATAGTCCCCTTCACAGTTCCCTGCGCCATCTTGAAAGGTAACCGTGCCTTTGAATCGCAGCGAGACGAACGGTGAGCTTGCAATGATAGAGACATGCGAATAATTGTCCAACGTGTTAAAAAAGGTCTCTATCATTGCAAGATCACCGTTCGTCTCGCTTCGATGCAAAGGCACGGCTACCTTTCAAGCTGGCGCAGGGAACTGTTAAGAGGACTATTCCATCAATATAGGGTTTGCACCACCACGTGACGGCAGCCATGTTAGATGGCAGCAACAATACAGTCGTTTTACATGAGAAAGAATAAAATTCCCAAGATCAGAGGGATTTTGTTATTCTGCCATCTAACCACAGGAAGCCCGAGCAGCATTATAGGCGTGGGCACGTGATGGTGCAAAACCTCTATTGATGGGTTGCAAGCATTCCCAAGCGAGTTAAAAGACAAAAACATGGCGGCCATTGTGGTACCGTTAACAATGGATGCTAATGAGAAATCTTTTGTTAAATGGTACCATCATGGCCGCGATGACGTAACGTGCAAACGATGCATAGGTTTACTGAGGTTAATTGTTTCTACCCATAACCTTGACGGTCTCAGCTTCGTACGAATTTCAGGCGACTAACTTTATTAAAAAAGCGTTCTCGTATGTGTTAGAAGATTAATATTAATATTTTTATTAATTATCACTTTGCAAACCGAAATTTGAAAGACTCGATATTACAAGGGTAAGATATATGTCTACAAGACAAATAGATGCACGCAATATATACACAATATAAACATTACAGCAATTGGACAACATGGTTATACCATGGCATTGAATTAGATAAATTTTGAATTTTGTATACTTTCTTTAACCACATAGCTTAATTGGAAAATTATCACCTTGGGAAGGCTCTCGACATCAACAAATTCAAGAAGCTTGCTTATCATAATAGGATGTTGAATAACTACAGTTAAAAATCGATGGCGCCACTGGGATTCCTTTATATCGTATCTGTAGGAAATTAATCGTCAATCTCGTACCCAGAGCCTGCGTTTCTTCTTGCCTGTGGCGAAGAACGAGGGCTCTGGCATAATCCATATTTTGGCGCATGCGCAATTTTCGGAAAGTGAGATATCAACGCTCAAAATGAGCAAAGTAAGAGTTAAATCGAACTCAAAATCAAAGTAAAAATCATAGTACGAATTAAAAGTCGGGGGGGAAAATATTTTTAATTTTTAGCAAGTCTTTGAACGCGTGCGCTGTTATACCGGAAGTCCAAGAAATCCTGGTCTCAAAAAATGGATTATGTCAGAGTCCTTGTTCTTTGCCGCAGGCCAGAAGAAACGCAGGCTCTGGGTACGAGATTGATTGTGAAAAAAATGGAACTTTGCGCATGCGTGAATATTTTGCCGATTTACATTCAGACGAATTTTCTACTTTCGTATGCCCCATGATGCTTTGCGCCTTGGGGTAACCAATCACAGCACTGTCCCTAAATGAAACTTTAATCTTCAATTCAATGTACACTATACCTGCTTATATCTGTACAATATTGATTATCAATTTATTCTGAGTTTATTTTGAGTGATCAGAACGGATTGGTTTTACAGAAAATGTATTAATTTACAAAGAAATATTTGAGCAAAATGAGAGCAAAAGAAAAGTTCGGCTGGTTGTCGTCATATTAATAAGAGAACAGATGTATTGACGCAGAGTCCTTGGCGAGTCTGACTCTCTGTTATCCATTTTGAAGGGGGAAAATACTGGTCGAATTGCCATTACAGTGTATTGTTGGACTGTTTTAAAAGACAAAATAGACGCCATCTTAAAAAACACGTCCAAGAAAACAATGCCAAACTCGACCCAGTCCCCGTTTCTTTTGCTGTTGCTTTCGTTTTCATGTTTTCTATTTCTATCTGTCTGTTTGTTTGTTTGTTTGTTTGTGGTTTTTTGTTTTTGTGTGTGTGTGTATGTGGACCATCACGTGACAACGCCAATAACACAGCTTGGGCTGCCTGTGGCAAGATGGTGGAACAATTGTATTGTTTTTCCATTTAACATGGATACCGCCACGTGATGGTGCAAAACCTCTATTTCTGTTTGTCTAAATGTGTCGGGGCTTTTGCTGTTGTTGTTTGTTGTTGTCGTTTTTTTAATGCCTTAGCTATCAAAATGCTTCTGTTTCCTGGTTGGTCGACAAGGGTGGTTGATCATTGCACGTGTATAAATCTCATATCTTCATATCACCGCTTGATCGTTATCACCTACCTCTTACACATGAATTATTAACACATTTCAAAGATTGACTGTAATTTTTTCGGTTGGCATCTTCTTAGGTTACGCCAAGATATTAAGCTTTCTACGATTAGATACTAAGCTTTCAAGGATTAGACTTGCTAAGTGATACCATATTGGTCACAGCACCCCCACGTTCTCTCCTTTCCTTCCCACTTATACCTGTCGATCTATGTTTTTTTATTGCCATGCATAAGTATTTTTTTTCTTTCATTCATTTTAGTTCAGCGACAACCCTAGCGTTAATAACCTTGACTAATATGCAAGATTAAGAAGAGACGACGGTAATGAAATCACTTTTAAAGACACATCATTGAGGGAGAACTCTCTCCACCATTGGTACAAATTATTCTGGATTAGTCTCAGGTGAGGTCGGCTATCAATTATCCTTTTCATTTATTCTTATAATTTTTGGGGGGGCTTTTCAGGATTTTGATCTCAGTTTTAATGAAACAAACATTAAAATTAGCAGTGTGCAATCTTGAGTAAATTAACACTTTTGAATAGGTTTTGCAAGCTATTTTAACCAAATTTATATTATAGTATTTATTCTTTTTTTTAATGCCTAAGAATAGGATTTATATCAGGCGTGTTCTATCAAGCGCTCTAAGAGCGCTAAGTATTTGTAGCATTTATATAGAACTAAATGTGATAAGGACATGCTCTGAAAACTAAAGTTAACGTAACTGAAATACAGCCGAAATTTTAAGGAAAGGCAGATGAAATTCGCAAATACATTCAACTCTCGTTACAGCGGACACCCTCGGGACCGTCATTTCATGTCCGTAATAGCGAGAGTTTTTTACAGTCATTTCTTTGTCAGTATTTTTGTCGGGGATTTTTCTCCTGTCCGTAATAGCAAGGTGTCCGTAAAATTGGGGTGTCCGCAAGACGAGACTTCACTGTATGCTGTACCTGTTGAAAGCGATGGTTTCACCACAGCCAAACAGTCACATTTAAGAATCCTGTTAAACCGACCAACTAGTGACTGATAGGTTGAAATTCGGACTATTTTTCTGCCCTCCGGCCGGTCTTCTTAAACCTGTACAATTCGACAAGTGAATACTGATATTCAACCTGTTATAACCGACCATATTTATAAAGACTAGCGAAATAGGTGTGTTTGAGAGCCCTATTAATACAATTTTCTTTCCGATGTATCCGACCACTTAAGCATGTCTGATTTATTTTTGGCTGCCAAGAAGAGGTCCTTTCGTAATCTTCAACAAATCTTTTTTGGCAGCTGATAACGATCCTCCTCTCAATAACAAGGGTCTAACAACAAAAGCAATAAAACAGGGCAAACAGACAAAATCCTATATTAATATAAATGTACTCTTGAACGTGGTTGGAGATGGTTAGTGCTGATTACAACACAAAACATCTCACGAATTTTCTCCGTTGTCAACTGAGATCATAATTCAAGGAAATGACATTAAAACAAAGCATCAACTTGGCTGTTCTTTCTCTCTCTTGTTAGACATAGTATAATCATGTCAAAGCCATTTTCTTTTTCGTTTCTTTTCCGTTTCTTAATCCTCTGTGACATTAGATTAAAAGCTCTATGCATAAGTTTAGAAATGTTGGTCGGTCTGGTGAATTGATATGATAAATGTGGTTAAATGTAATTTAGGCTAAGTTAGACTCGAGGTCAATGACATCTCGCAGTAGCGTTGTCCGGACGCATACCGCTATCTCCGCTGTCAACGCATTTATTACCTCACGCGATCGTTGATCGACTCAGCTAGCAAGTTGTTTATAGCATGTCGCAATTTATTCTAGTCGATCTCTGTGGCCTGTATGAGATATGGATCATAGCTATCATTACGAAATTCGATAAGACGCTACACACGTGATCACGCTAGCTTAATGCCAACCACGCGAACCTTTATTCGCCATCGCTATCTATCGCTAGCACTTGCTATTACGCCATAACGCCATAATCTACGCTCTGGGCTGATGTTTATTTACTCTTACTTCGCGGCTAATCGGCTTTGTAATGTTCACATTAATTGTATAATTCATTCAAAGTCTTTGTACCATCTGTTGTGTGACTTTGCGTATTCATTTCAGCGTTGTGTGGCCTCCCTTCTGTCTCCGAGGTTACCCCTCTCCGTGTGGATTGCTTTGCAAGGGAGTTAAAATTACACCCTGACCCCGTCAAGGTGGCATACGTTTTAGATGGCATCCATGATGGCTTCCACATCGGCTTTCAGCACTCGATGAAGCTCAAATTGGCCAAAAACAACAAACAATCCGCCATGCAAAACCCAGTGGTGATTGATTGCTATCTTCAAAATGAAATCCTTCGGGGTAGGGTTGCAGGGCCCTTCGTTCATCCTCCATTGCCTAACTTGCAGATCAGCAGTTTTGGAGTAATTCCCAAGCGCGGGCAGCCGGGTAAATGGAGGCTGATAGTCGATTTATCATCGCCCAGGGGGTATAGCGTTAACGATGGGATCAACCGTGAGGAATTTACGTTGCAGTACGTCACAGTCGACGAAATAGTCAAAATGGTGTCCAAATTAGGCGTCGGTGCAATGATGGCTAAGTTTGATGTCGAATCAGCATATCGTAATATCCCCATCCATCCATCCGACAGACATTTATTAGGCATGCGGTGGAAAGACAAATACTTTGTAGATCTTGCGCTACCTTTGGCCTTCGCTCAGCTCCATTTATATTCAATTCGGTGGCCGCTATGGTGGAATGGATTCTAGCTAACAATTATGCAGTTTCACACTTAGTCCATTATTTAGATGATTTTGTCATGGCGGGGCCCCCATGCTCGGACGCATGCGCACACAATCTCACCACATCGGTACGGTTGTGCGAAGACCTTGGCCTCCCCCTACATCCGGACAAATGTATCGGACCTGCTTCGACTCTAGTAGTCTTAGGAATCGAATTAGATTCAATTAATCAAATTGCTCGTTTGCCTGCAGACAAACTCTCGAACCTGCAGCAGCTGATAACCAGGTGGCGGTCGCGCTGACACTGCAACAAGCGCGAGCTTGAGTCGCTAATAGGCCACCTTCACCACGCTGCCAAAGTGGTGTGGCCCGGACGCACCTTCATCAGACGCCTAATTGATCTGCTTCGCTGCTTTCGCAACCCGGCGCATCCCATCCGACTCAACGTGGAGTTCCGTCGCGATCTGGAATGGTGGTACCAGTTTCTCTACTCCTGGAACGGGGTAAGCTTCTGGCTTTACCCCGGCATCCCAGTCGTACATGACATAGAGGTGATATCTGATGCCTCGGGAGCAATAGGCTATGGGGCGTTCTACAATCAGGCGTGGTTCAACGGTCGGTGGCGTGCGACACAGAAAACAGAATCCATTGCGTACAAAGAACTCTTTCCTATTGTACTAGCGGCCCATGTGTGGGGGCACGAATGGTCGAGACGACTCGTGCTCTTCCGCTCAGACAATGAAGCAGTAGTGGCCATCCTGAACCAAAGAACATCAAAAGTTCCAGCTCTTATGCGGCTCCTCCGAAGCCTTCTGTACGCAGCAGCTCGGTTTAGCTTTACATTCTCATCCGAGCATATCCCCGGAATCGATAATTCGATTGCTGATGCATTGTCTCGCTTTAATTGGCAGGAATTCAGACGGGCAGCACCTTCAGCGCAGCTACAAGCTACGCCACTGCCAACACATCTCATCGCACAATTAACCGGTCCCTACTAGACAGCTAATGCCAGGAACTTCTACTCAACGGCCTCGCACCAACTACACGTCGTACGTACGCGTCAGCCCAAAGGAGGTTCGTCGACTTTTGCAATCAGCTTGGCTCAGTGACGTGCCCCACGGACGAAAGCACTCTTTGCCTTTTTATCACACATTTGTCACAGTCTATACAGCACAGATCCATTAAAGTCTATTCGTCTGCCATTCGATCCCTCCACATTGAACAGGGTTTCGCCGATCCACTGACGAACTGCCACAGGCTTCAGCAGGTCTTCCGCGGAATAAAACGCGCACAGGGTTCGGCATCCTCGCAACGCCTGCCCATCACCGACTCGCTCATGCTTCACATACACAATGCCCTCGACCTGGCAACTTTTGACCACATCATGTTTTGGGCTGCCTGCACACTGGCCTACTTCGGTTTTTTGAGATCCGCCGAATTTACAGTTCCCCTTATTTCAAAGTTCGACTCTGCCATCCATTTACAAGTTTCTGATTTGGCCTTCGACAAGTTAGACCGACCCTCCTGTCTCCGAATATGGATAAAAGCATCTAAGACGGATCCCTTCCGAGAAGGCTGTCACGTGCACATCGGCTTAGGCACTTGGCCACTATGTGCGGTCTCAGCGATGAGTGCCTATCTGCACAAGAGAGGTAATTGCCAAGGTCCTCTGTTCATGCTTCAAAATGGCCAATCCTTATCGCGCGAGCTGCTGTCCTCCTGGCTAAAACGCATATTTGCAGCAGCCGGTATACCAGGCAATTGCTCTAGCCACAGCTTTCGAATCGGTGCGGCTACAGTCGCTGCTCGCAATGGCGTCCCCGACCATCTCATCCAAGCACTAGGCCGCTGGACCAGTACCGCCTATTTGTCTTACATCAGAACTCCTGCCGAAGCGCTAGCCAAAGTAACGCAACAGTTGTCATAAACTTCTATACGACAGCAATGATAGATGAGATTAACAATTAAAAGAAAACTGTTTAACCTGCTGCTTATGTGTCTTGTTCGTTGTTGCGCTCTCTCCTGTTTGTTGCCAGTTCCTGAGCTTGGTGCTTGGTGCACTTCGGTGGGGAGGTCCTGGTTCCCTGTCCCTCTCCTCCAAGCACCTTGGAGAATCCATTGGGTGGTGACAGGGTGACCATGGTTACCGCTAATTTGTGCCTGGCTCCGCCCATCCCACCGAATATGCACCTAACGCCAAGCTCATCATTAACGATGAGTTTAAATGTGGTTAAATGTAATTTAGGCTAAGTTAGACTCGAGGTCAATGACATCTCGCAGTAGCGTTGTCCGGACGCATACCGCTATCTCCGCTGTCAACGCATTTATTACCTCACGCGATCGTTGATCGACTCAGCTAGCAAGTTGTTTATAGCATGTCGCAATTTATTCTAGTCGATCTCTGTGGCCTGTATGAGATATGGATCATAGCTATCATTACGAAATTCGATAAGACGCTACACACGTGATCACGCTAGCTTAATGCCAACCACGCGAACCTTTATTCGCCATCGCTATCTATCGCTAGCACTTGCTATACGACGCTATTACGCTATTACGCTACAACACGAGTTTAATTTCCCGCCCGCCATCCCTACCACTGGTACAGGTAAGTAGAGGTAAGTATTCCATTGACTGATCGCGGTCAATGTGACAGGTGTTCGGTGGGTGGTGACAGGGTGACCATGGTTACCGCTAATTTGTGCCTGGCTCCGCCCATCCCACCGAATATGCACCTAACGCCAAGCTCATCATTAACGATGAGTTTAATCGAAATATAAAAGCTATTTTTGATTTACTGAGAGCACACACACACATACAAGACAAGGGTTTTTAACGACCAACAATCATAGCAAATCCAAATGACAACAGCTTTTTTCTTAATGGAAAATCTACACAAAATGTTTTGCATCCGAAGTTCACTTATTAAAAACAAACTTTTCATCATTTTTGACGCAAGGTTTGTGTGAAATATTCCTTCGTTCGTTTTCTTTTCATAGAATACAAACCTAAATATGCGGATATGGATGACAGCAGTGAATGCAGTGTCCTATCAGATTTAAGTTTTTAGGTGTGAGTGTTTGTTCCAATTAACACTCGTATGGAGATATCTAGTCGCTTTGTCTGCCTGGGTTAGTCGCCCTGTGTCCTTATATACGAAAGCAAAGAATACCAAGTTGCTCTCTCAAGTGAGTACCACTTCGTAATGTCAAAAAGGGAAAATTGATTGAATAAGCGTGGAGGTTAGAGGATAAAGAACCATTTTGACTGGCTTGAAGAACTACGGAAACTACTTATATAATCAAGGTTTGATTCAACCCGTTTTTTGATGTTATTGCTGTACATTTAACGATCTTTTTGATATGGTTCATAGGCGATGTTTTAACGAGGATTTAAACTTCTCTCTTCTCTTCTCTTTCCTTCCCTTCTCTTCTCTTCTCATCTCTTCTCTTCTCTTCTCTTCTCTTCTCTTCTCTTCTCTTCTCTTCTCTTCTCTTCTCTTCTCTTCTCTTCTCTTCTCTTCTCTTCTCTTCTCTTCTCTTCTCTTCTCTTCTCTTCTCTTCTCAGAGGAAAAACGTTACAAAAAAATACAAAAGTATTCTGACGCATCCACAAGGACCATTGCAAAGTCTAGCACAAATGTGGTTTTACATTAGCGTGAATTTTCTCACGCAATATTGCGTGCAAGTTATTGCATGGAGACACTAGATAAACTAACACTCACTCAAGCTCTGATGTTTCTTTTACTATTTCTGTCATTATTTCACTCTATAGTTTCTTATTTGTTGTGGGTGTTGCGTGTGTGGGTTTGTTTATTTAGGGAGTTGCGAAGAAGGGAGGAAGAGAGGGAGGAGGAAGGGGGGGGGGGGGGAGGGAGGGAGGTGAGGGAGGAAGGAGGGGATGAGGAGGGAGGCGGAAGAGAGGGGGGGTGGAAGGGAGTGAGGGGGGGAGGTGAGGAAGGAAGGGAGGACGGGAGGAAGTTATCGTTTATTCTTTCTTTTTCTTTCTGTTTTTTTCTTTTCTTTCTTTTCTTTCTTTCTTTCTTTCTTTCTTTCTTTCTTTCTTTCTTTCTTTCTTTCTTTCTTTCTTTCTTTCTTTCTTTCTTTCTTTGTCTGTGCTCTACAGAATATTATATTCACTTGGTTTAAAGAAATGATTATCAGCAAATGATTTATAAATTGTAAAGTATAATACATAAGAATTACAAATTTCTTAATTCAGTATAATGACATTTCTAAATGCCGTCTTAATTTTTCTTAAAGCTTGTTCTTAGGGTGGGGTGGACGAACAAGGTGACATTAAGTTATCATAACATCGTGCAACTGCTTGACAGCAGTCAACGATCATCTTTGATAGGAAATTGCTGATTCTATCTATTCGTAAGTGATTTAGAAATATGTTTTTTCCTTAAAG
This sequence comes from Actinia tenebrosa, assembly GCF_029948245.1. Taxonomy (NCBI): domain Eukaryota; kingdom Metazoa; phylum Cnidaria; class Anthozoa; order Actiniaria; family Actiniidae; genus Actinia; species Actinia tenebrosa. The sequence continues at coordinate 1,866,143 of NW_028292572.1, read as the reverse complement.
CGATGACGGTTTTCAACATAAAACCAGTTTTAATTTATTATTTGAGGATATTTACTGCATTAAGTTAACTTTAAGTTCAACTCCAATACTCTAGCCATAATGAAAACATTCCTTTTTTTTTTTCGGCCTACTTGCTTTTTATTCTTATTTCTTGATATTTTTGTCTTAAAATTTTCGCCTTTACTTCATACATCGTAAAAGTACCTAAAACCAATATTAACGTTCTTTTTTAAATTTTCTTTTTTTTTTTTTTTTTCCCTTTAGTAGTGTAAAGTATCTCTCCCCTGCATAACATAAAGAATGCTATTACGTCTTCACGCCCGAGATAGATGAATATGAATAAGATAGTAAGCAATTCCTTCAGAACATAACAAATTTAGTATGTACTAACCTTGTTCACATTGAGGTGGTAGTAACGAATGAAATAGAAGCGTTGATTCCTGCTAGCTTGCGCTACAAAACGAAGAGCTTCAGCTAAGTCTTTAGGCTGTTATCTTACTCAAAAATCATTTCGCTTCCACGATATATATATATTGCATTGATGCCCCTCTAGGCTTTCCAGCCATTCATTATAACTTGTTATTGAACCAACCGAGGTTGGACACTAAAGAAAAATCGACGATTTGTCAGACTATAGATTTAAGCAATTACTAACCTAAAAGACGAAATACTCGTTATGTATCTTTAATTAAAAACACAGGAAAGGCTTCTTTCAGAAAATAATACAATTGGAAACATTTGACAGTATTTTCCGCTAAAAACTGACAATTTCGAGCCTGAAATTTAGAAAACTTCATTTCCGGATCGTGAAGAGATGAGTGTTTTTAATCCCTCATCATCGATAAATACTTCCTAAGAAGTGCTTTAGGATAGGATAAATAACGTTCCCTAATTTACACTACCGTAATTAATATTAAGAAAGAAAGAAATAAAAACCTCTTACTAAGATTTAGAGTGGGGTTTCAAAGCCTTTGTCAAACAGCAACGACTATTTGGAGTTTAAATAACAGGTTGAACATTTGTTTTATAATTATTCAGCGGTAAGATTAAGATTGTGGTACTTTTTTCTTCAAAATATATGGGACGTTCATTCCTTTAGTGCTAAAAGACGATGTTTAAAATTGAAAGGGATTCTAGGAAAATGTGCGGAAATATTTTCATCTAGAGTGAACTGACTTCCTAAGATACATTCCATAACACTATTTGACCAATATGAAAATACAAAGAAAGAAAAAAAGCAACGATTTTAACTTCATGCTTTTCATTTGCTTTTTCATTCTTAATACGCAAAGTACAGGTGTTATATTATATTAATTAAATATTTATTAGCTTATTCACATTTATCAATTTCACATCCTTATTTTTTTGTCATTTCAATAAGCATCCTCTCTTTGATCATTTGTATGAACTTCCAATACATCCAGTTAATAAATTCAAAGTTTTAATTAGAAAAAGTAGATACTTGGTTCAATGGATTAACGAAACTCATTACAAGGAAAAAACCTCAAAAGATTGATTTGAAGTAGTGATAATGAGTATGAGGAGTAAGTGTGGAATTGATCAAGTGAAATGATAAAGCAATTGGATTCTATTTATAGCGTCAGTAATCAATATGAGTTAGGAAAATGAAGGAACTGATAGCAATGATGATGATCGTTTTCTTTCTGTTGCATAACACCGAAAGATTGTTGATTTGATGCTATCCATCCATCCATCCATCTATCCATCCATCCATCCATCCATCCATCCATCCCATCCATCCATCCATCCATCCATCCATCCATCCATCCATCCATCCATCCATCCATCCATCAATCAATCAATCAATTCACTCATTCATTCATTGAAGAAGAAATCTAATGATCTTTTCATCTGCAATATATTTATCCATTCGATTATTATTTTAATCATTCATTCTTATTCATTTATTTATCGGTTCATTGATCAATTCAATCATTTATTCACTTTTATTCAGCTATTCATTCACTTTCATTTAATTTTTACATTGGATATTTCATTTGGGCTGCCTGTGGTTAGATGGCAGAACAATAAAATCCCTTTGCTCTTGGGAATTGAATTCTTTCTTATGTAAAACGATTGTATTGTTCCTGCCATCTAACATGGCTGCCTTCACGTGATGTTGCAAAGCCTCTATCCAAGATTTTTTGATCTCTTGTTTGTAAGCCATCCACAGCAAAGATGTCTGATTAACTCAAACATACAGCCCAACCACAAACCACGTGCAAAGCCCGCTTACTCTGATTTATATCCCCTACCCATTCGCGATAGATCTCACGCAATGAGCAATATTTCCTTTAATTATTCATCCAATAACAAAGTTTTAATAGGAATCCAAACTCCTGAAACACAATTAAGTGTAACTTTCTGGATATTTTCTTTCAAACCCGCACTTTTGTAAATCCTATCAGGCAAACATTACGTAAATAACTAGCTGCTTTGGTTAAACATTACGAGTGTATGTCATGCTGGAATCATTGCATGCATTGTAGGATGTTTGATAATTCTGCTTCTGTCAAAGCTTTACTTTCTTGTCGTGTAAGTTTGAACTTCTTTCTTTGAGCTCTATTTTATTTTATTATTTCTAGCTTAGTATTTTCATTCAGCAGTTTTGATAATTTGATGATTATGATATTCATATAGTGCTCTTTTTCATATGGATTCGTTCAAAGGCGCTTTACAATGAGTTTGTGAACGTGAAGTGGTTAGTATGAGGTGTAGACACTGAGGGTGGTCACTGCCAGGGTTTCTTTACCTCCTCAGTCGGTATTCTTTACGTCTTATCCGGTTGGTTAGTAAGTGTGGAGAGACAGACGCCATTTTTAAAGTGGTCATCCGAGCCACTTGGGGAAAGTCAACCATGTTGCAGATGTAATACAAACAGGCCCCAAGACTTTCTCCTCAGGTTCATTTTAAGACCTGGCCAGCGAGTGTTGGTTCCGGCCGAGGCTGAAACACAATAACTCACGCACACGCAGCGCCGAATGTCACCCGCTTGCTGTGTCCTTAATATTATTACTAATCCTTACGGTTAAAACCAAATGATATTAGATATAATTTAAGCCGGGTTTTTTTTGGGAAGAATGTTTAATTAGGCCTACCGCAGAAAGAAAAGGGGCTTGTGTTAGTTTTGCACAAGGGCATCACAAATAAGTACCTGAGGAGAAAGATCGACTTTCAAAAATACATCTGCTGAAGACGTGCTGCTTTTTCTAAAATAGAGATGCACTTAAAGGAATGGCCAACAGTTTGGTATATAAGAGTGAAATAGGCGCAACAGACTTCTTACAAAAAAATCAAGATCAACAAATTACAAAATTGAGAGGGGGGAGTTACAGAACATCTAGATAATATGGGAAGTTTAAAAAAAGATTCAAAATTGATTTTAAAAGTGAAGTTTAGGTTAATACGTTAAAAGTAAGTTCCAGCTGTAAAAGGTTGTTTTTTATCGCCTCATAAACAGGCGGCAATATC